>NW_022883923.1:0-27382 GCF_011952255.1 Bombus vosnesenskii | reverse complement strand
TTTGTAAACTATTAACTTTTTCGACAAGGAGGTATAAGGAACAAGTTAAAGTAGACGTCATGTTATGAATCGTCTGCGAGATATAAAAGACTTCTTTTATGAGGGATCAACACCTCGTGAAGACAAATTTTATTTATAACATACTTTACGATTTTGATTTATTTGTTTGAGGTGGTATGTCGTGATAGGGTCGGAAGGAAAACTCAGATTTTTTGAACGATAAATGTTTATTCACTCTAATGTCAATGAGTACACTTGATACAGGATTCGCGACTGTATTCGGTTCGCGAATGCGCGGTTATAAGATAGAGCTTGGAGCGTCATGGCGTATAAATACGTATGGTGATGTTTCGAGCTCGCGGAACACGAAGGTTTTCTTCTCGCCGTGTCGCGTAATCGGGTGAGGACTGGTTTTCTCTATTCGCTCCTTTAAACGGTTCGCGAATTCCGAGTTGGCCTGTTGCTTCGTTGGTACGAAGAATTCTGTCGGCAATCGTATGCCAGTACCGTAAACCACTTCGACTACCGTTGCGTTCAGGTCCTCCTTGATAGCGGTTTTTATGCCTAACAAAACAATTGGTAGGACTTCTACCCAGTTGCTCGTATTGTGACATTTTATTGCTGCTTTTAATTGTCGATGTAGGCGCTCTACCATTCCGCTGGATGCGGGGTGATAGGCTGTTGTGCGTAAATGCTTAATGCCGAGCAACCGGCATAGTTCATTGAATAGGTTTGATTCGGACTGGCGTCCTTGATCAGTCGTTATTTTTGAAGGTACGCCGAAACGAGCTATCTCTGTAGAGAGGAGGGCCGAGGCAACGGTTGTCGCTATATTGTGAAGTTTCTGCCTTCTAAGGCGTGTCGAAAATGTTTGACTGCGGTGTATATCGCGAGTAGTTCGCGATCGTACGCGCTATATTTTTGCTGAGCGGGGGTCAAAGATTTCGTTGCGAATCTTAGCGGTTGTAATTGGTTATTCGCGCGTTGTTGCAATACTGCCCCCATTGCGTAGTCGGACGCATCTACCGTGAGGCTGATAGGCGCACCTGGTATCGGATGCGCCAGCATCGTGGCGTCCACGAGTGCACGTTGCGATTCGCGAAAGCTGTTTTCCTACTGCTCCGACCACTCGATGGGCGCGTTGCCCTTTTTCGCGCCTTTTAACAGGTCGTTTAGCGACTCAAGTGTTTTTGCGGCCCCCGGTATGAAACGTCGGTAGAAGTTTATCATACCGAGGTACCTACGTAGTTGCTTGGCGTTCGCGGGCTTCGACAATTTTACAATCGCTTCGACATTGTCGGGCGGCGGCTTAATTCCGTCGGGGTTTACCGAGTATCCGAGGAATGTGATTTCGTGCACGCCGAATTCGCATTTCGTGGGGTTTATCACAACGCCGCAATTATTGAGACGGTTGAGCAAGATTTTCAAATGTTCGCGATGTTGGTTTTCGTCGTTCGAGGCTATGAGAAAATCATCGATGTACGCGTAGACGATATCGAGCCCGCGTATGATTTCGTCGACGAACCGCTGACATGTTTGCGTGGCGTTCCGAAGTCCAAACATCATATTTGTTGTTTCGAGAAGTCCGGCAGGCGTTGTTATCGCGGTTTTTTCAATGTTCTCGGACGCAATCGGAATTTGGTGGTAAGCGCGGACTAGATCGATTTTTGAAAAGATTCGCTTACTATGCAGATGTTGCGCGAAGTCGTCGATATGTGGCGGTGAGTATCTGTCGGGTACGGTGCGGGCGTTCAACGCACGGTAGTCGCCACATGGACGCAGGTTTCCGTCCTTTTTCGGCACTACGTGCAGGGGTGATGCCCACGGGCTTTTCGATGGTCGCATCACGCCTTGCTCGATCATGTGTTCAAATTCCGCTTTTACCTCTTTAAGTCGATCAGGTGCAAGCCGACGCGGTTTGCTGTAGACTGGTGGGCCAGGTGTAGTTTCGATGTGGTGTAGCATACCGTGTCGAATTCTCTCTTTTCCGAAAATCCGTGGGCGGGTGAGGTCCGGGAATTCTGCCAGGAGTTGGTGGTATGGTGATTCGCCGATGACGGTCTTGTCGGACGCTTCTTCTGTTGTGGCGGTGTATCCCCTTGATGACGTCTGTGTTATCGTATCGATAAGCCTTTTGTTTCGCGGGTCCACGAGCAACCCGTAGTGGCTTAGAAAATCCATGCCAATGATGGGTGTTTTGAGGTCGGCTACGGTAAAATCCCACTTAAATGCTCTGCGTAGGGACAGGTTGGCCGCGAACAGCTCGTACTCGCTTCTGTTCACGTGTCCGTGTAGCTTGTTGCGCGGGTATACGCAAACATCTGCGCCGGTGTCGATGAGGTAGGAGATCCGCGAGTTCTTGTCCGTTACGAATATGCGGCGAGATGCCAAACCGTCGTCGTTTGCCGCTTTTACGGACGGCTGGTCCGGTTTTCCGAGTTCCAGGAGCAAGGGAGTGTGCACTTTCTCGCGCTTTCTCGGAACTGTGTGTGATAGTAACACAGCCCGTCTTGCCGTAGCGTAACGCGAGGGCGCGAACGGCGGCGGGATCGTGTACGCGAGCGTGATTGTACTCGTGCCCTACGGTGTTCATTGCTTCTTTGCTCGGCTACTAGCGCTCGCATCTCGCTCATATGGGCGTCCATTCGCGCTACCCGCTCGGTGACCAAGTTGGCGAAGGCTGCCATGGCGTCGCCTATTCCGCTATTCTGGCCAGGTGGGAGGGTTATCGCAGGTAGTCGGCCTGCGCTGGCCGCGGCAATCTGCCCTGATTCCAGGGTGGCTTCGTAAATGTTATCGGCAATTTGTATGCGGGAGTCCGGATCGTTGTTCTGTACAGAGGCTAGGATGCTCCGTATGCGCTGTGGAAGTCGACCTTCCCAGGCGGTGAAAATGACATCGTCTGCTAACGAATTGGTGGCTAGGCTTTTGAGATCACGGTAAAACTGAGAGGGCTTCCTGTCCCCCATTTGCTCGTTCTCGATTACCTGTCGGAGTCTCTTGGCGTACGACTCTCCCAATCGCTTGATGAGCTCCTTTTTGACGTACTCGTAACGCTCTGTCGCCGGTGCGGCGTCGAATACGTCTCGAATTAATCTCGCGTGCGACTTGTCGAGATTCGCGATGACGACCTGGTATTTTTCTTGGTCACTAGTGATCCCGGCAGTTTCGAACTGCACTTCCAGCATCTTGAACCACAAGTCGACGTCGTCAGACCAGAACGGTGGCACGCGGAGAAGGGCGCTAATCGAGTGTGCGTTGTCCCCGCCGGCCTTCGTACGTGCGGAGTGGGCGTTATTGGTCATTTCGAACTGATTTAGATTCATTGTGTTACGTTTCACGAGCACTCGGGGATAATCACGTCGGGGTCTCCAATTTGAGGTGGTATGTCGTGATAGGGTCGGAAGGAAAACTCAGATTTCTTGAACGATAAATGTTTATTCACTCTAATGTCAATGAGTATACTTGATGCAGGATTCGCGATTGTATTCGGTTCGCGAATGCGCGGTTATTAGATAGAGCTTGGATAGCTACGATTCGAGATACGCTGCGAGTGCGGACAATGATTGCACGAGATGTCGAGAGCTTAGATAATTATTCGGCTCGAACCGTGTAAGTATAACGATCGTGATATACTGCGGTAACTCGCGGTAATAGACTGACATTTTTGTCGCGATGCTGCTGCGGAGGAAGACTCGTTGTGATCTGTCTAAGGATGCGAAGGCATCGGATTCGTTGAGAAAAGCTTTGGTTCGGAAAGTGAGGGAAATGTACGTTAATGTTTATTGGCTAATTCGTGTTGGTCGTTGGAAAAGGATGCTAGCTGCCCTTGAGAGGGTGTTGCTAGCGGGCAGCGTCGTACGTGAGAGATAGCAGATTTCTCGTGTGTCCCCGTGGTAGGTGGTCGACTTCGAGACTGATAAACAAAGACTGTTTGTCTCTTTGGAGGACCTTAGCTAAAATAAATCCTAAGATTTATAGCAGTCCTTAGGCTAGCTGGAAATATTTGGTACGAATGTATCGACATCTGGCAATCATCTTGTCCGCAGGTATAGGGTCTTTTTGTCGTGCGTCAAGCGACGTAAACTGTTGGGAAGTTTACTGTCAAGTGCCGCCACATGTTCAAAGAAAATGTATCTGCAGCCGGTTATAGCGGTATTTACGTTACGGATGATCTATGGGAAGATTCACACGAACAAACCTTTATGGACTAACCAAATTTATTTTGTTATTAAAAACGATCTACAGAACCGATCGACGACTGGTGTTCAATTTAAAAATTGCTTCTCTATAAAAGCAAGAAATCTAATCTACATCGTGTTCTTCATCTGTCGCCTCCATATACATCCTGGTGGCAATAAAATTCTGAATTTACGAGAAATCCGTATTTCGACTTAAGCTTATCGATGTTACCGACTGGACAAAGCCTTCGAGAGTTTAAATTAACCGATCGACCCTTCGTTGAAAGGACGAGCAAGTGCCAGGAAACTATCGCGGGAACGCTCGTAAAAGCGCGCAATGGTTCGGCGTGGTAACCTGGGAAGAGGAACAGGTGCGACTGAATCGTAACGGTTGTCGTGGCCCCTTTCAAACGATCCGTGGCCACCCTTCAGTTTCGGCGTCATTAACCCTTCCCTTCTTTCTTCCTGGTTCACTTAGAAACGAAGAAAATTCCGGAGGTAGTTTGCTCTTAGCAGCTGCAATTTTTTTTTTCTTTGTTTAGTCGACACGAAGCATTTTGGAGAATTTCTGTGATTGCATCGCGAAGGTACAGAGAATAAGAAAAAGCGCTCTTTGTTCGTTGACAACTTTCTGTCAATTAGAAATAAGAGTAAACGGCATAACAGTTTTCTTCTTTGCCACTGTATACGGAATTTTTGTTAGACTTTAACAACTCGTATTTTTCGTGAGCAAATACTGTCGAGTGGTTATACACTGTATATGTGAAGCTTCGTTTTCTTCGCGCGAAATATCCATGTTGTTCTTTCTATACTTGTGTTCACATATCATGACGTTCAGCCTACACGTGCCCGAGAATGTAATGTAACAGATAATTGGGTTCGAGCTGTAAATCTTTCATTTGCAGCATGACGCGAATCTAACAATACTTCTTTCCTTGTTCAGATCATGAATATTTTTGTCGCGTGCAGGTAGAATCATATGTCTAGAGTATCCACGGGTTTCGTGTTTACTTATTTCTTTAACTAACTTCGGTTTTAACCAACTCCCTATTAACCAGCAAATTAATCAAATACTTTCAGAATCAATGACAAGAATATACCGAAAAGTGTCGAAAGAATTTTAAAGGTACAATCATTTTCCTAAAAGTTATCTTGAGACGTATTGTATCGTTAGTCTCATAGAGTTAACCACTTTTCTCTAGAATAATACTCGAACACAGCTTTCTATAAATTTCCTCGATATTCGATTGAATTTCCCGAGATCGTTTCCAATGACGAGATCGCAGCAGTTGTTACGAAGAATATCGGAAGAGCGAAGAACGCGTATGTGTGTCTGATCCATCATTCACGATAGTCTCTACGGTCCATGCGTATGATCCATCATCTGCGTAACCATTTTACAATCCTCACCGTGGAAATGCCGATCCGCGATGCTATTCTCGCGCGCACTCGACCGCTTAAGAGTGTCGTGCAAAATTAAGGTAAAAAGTAAGGAACTTGTTAATTTCCGACAATGAGATAAAGTTCTTTTTATTTTTTACTCAATTTATACAATTTTTTCGTTTTGCGATGATACACTTTCGATACTTGGATTAGTTAAGAATTTTTTTATTAGACTGACTGGATGATTTTGAAGGGAGAATTTATATTCTTCCATTCGTTGGAGTGGGAGAAGGTTTTGTTTATACTTAGTGTAAAATTCGGAGAACGGCTGGAGTGATCGAATGCCACTCAGGCGGCTGAGAACGGATGCTGACCGGACGGTCACACGCGATAAGGCGTTCGGAATTTCGGTTTGTTATATACAGCTGCTCGAATTTCGTCTGTGACAAGAGCATCGTCCAGAGACGTTTCCATCATACACAAATAACTTTGTTTTTGTTCTTGCAGTCGGAAGCGTAGAGAATTCGATGTTTCTGGCTGATCTGTTGTTTTATCATTTGCGCGGCATTTTTTCGCGGTTAGAAGAAAGATGAGATTAATATCTTTGTGGTATTTTGATACTTATCGATCTGCCGATAATGTCGATGCTGGTAGGGGAAAGCGTGGTTGAGAAGAAGCGCGCTTTTTCGATAAATTATGAATTATGGCTAACGGTAATTCACGCAATTTACATAATCTAGATGGAACAGACGCTTTTCAAGATCGCTTGTCGACTCATTTATGTTTATAATTTTCAGGAGAAGAAAATCTAAACCTTGAATATATTCAATTCGAATATGTACTGTAGCCTAAATTCGGGTCTTTTTTCGACTTTCAACGATATCGATTTTGTCTCGATTGGCTTCCTGCCGGTTTACGTGCTTTTATTCTTACTCCTTCTTCTTCTTCCGGTGTCCAATGATTCCTTTGAAAATCGACGCGGTTAGTACCGAAGCGTACGCTTCCGATGCGGAAAGTACGCGATCGAAGCGCGTGGCTTCTGACCGGAAGCGTAGCCTTGCAAACGCGATTAGATTGCATTAGCTACGAGACCGAAATTAAATCTCGAGTCGGAATTGTATTTAATTTTCTTCGGGAAGTTCAATGCCGGAATCGAAAATTAGACGATTGAATAGGGATTCCTAGTTGATTTTAGACGTCCCTCTTCCTGTAACTCCCACCGAACTTGCTTTGGGCGTTGTTCGTAGGCTTGTCGTGCGGCAAACCGTTTCGCAAGAGCTTATTTGCATTTCCTCTAACTGCGGTTCGCATAAGACGCGTCAAAGGAATATTGACTACTATCTATTAGGTCGGATTTTTTCACTATTTTCTGCTTCTCGTAGGATTGTAATGTTACAGTACCGGTAACACGAAGCTTGATCTACGGCAAATAATAAAATATCTTTGAGATTAAAAAATATAAAGATTTGAAAATTAGGACATTTGAAAGTTTGTACTTACTCGACTGAAGTGCTATTAAGTGACGTTTAAAAATTTTAATCACAAGGTTGAAAGTAATATAGTTAGTAATTCTAACGAACACCTATCCTCAGATAGATTGGTATACACACGCGAGTCGACCGTATTCTCCGGAAATGAAAACAACTACATCCCTGGAACCCGGAACACGTGATTTTCCGCATATCCATTAAAGCAACATCGGTCAGTGACTCGTCTACGGTGCAGTCGCTAGACTCAATTAATGACCACGTTCTGGTCGTAAATATAGAAAAGGCAGCGAGATATTTTAGTTTGTTGGCTAACTGGGCTGAGGTTGGGTCAATGTTTCTGTGGATTTCATTTACCCCTTCCGGCCTCCTTATATTTTCTGAATTCTTACAATTTCCGAGATACCAGTTCATAGCAAATTGATTCTTATTATGGCGTAGGATATAGTAAATCTTATTGTCTAAAAATACAGGAAAAGATTTCATTTTAGATGATTATTTCATTAAAAGATTATTATTTTTTTAACATTTTATTCAAGCGTTTCTTAAGACATTTGTTCAAAGAGATGTCAGGTTATAAAAAATTGAATCAACCTTCCCAAAGCTCCTTAACCTCTTGTTATTTTTGATAAATCAATAGCATTACGCAATATATACCGTGTGATTTCCCTAGACGATCTAGTAGCACTCTTCTTTACAACCTTCTTCCAAAACGAGAAACAAGAAGAGGATTTACCAAATATCATTGTCATCGAAGCGCAGAGACGCTCCGGTGATTCTTATCTCCATTCATCTCTCCGAGTGAAACTATTTGACGTCGCCTTGAATAGGCTCAGACAGTTTTGTCGGGGGTCCGTGTCGTCGCCTGTAGCCAGCTCGCACGATCGTGAATGGAAAGACTCGTATAAAATCAAAGGGCCGACAGACTCTTCCTGCTTAGACGAGATCAATGAGATCTCGTTCAATAGAGAAGCTACCTTCTCGACCGCCGGCGCCGTATTACCCTTCAAAGTCACCGGAAAGTCATATAAGCCAACCGATGCAGCCTAACCTTTATCCACAGATAAAATAGGTTTCTCTTATTCCATCTGAATTTCTAAAGAAACCAAGACTTGATTTCAGTCTGGTTAAAAGCTTCGCCCGATTAAAGCTGTTTTTCAAGCAATAACCTACTTTGTGAATTTCATGCACGCGAATCCAAGTATGTATGCGGCAGAAATGAAGCTTTCGTGCATGTCTAATTGTAAATTGATGCGAAACAATGCGCATGCGCCGAAATCCCATCACTTTGCGGATCCACATTGTGCCTTTTATTAAGGCGCCTTGTTTGTTTACTCTTCTCGAGCTAATTCTTCACTATTATTATCTACATTATTTTCACTGGCTAACAACTGGTTGGTCTGCAATTGACTAACCAATACAAATTTTTCGTACGGCACGCGATTCTTTACCAACTATGCTCCTTAACTCCAGCTCTCGACCTTCTTCCCTATTCAACTAGCTCGAGCAGTGAAATTGACTCTGCATGCCTGTGATTTTGGCAGGGAATGGGAGTCGAGTTCGTAGTGAATGCACATTGTGTATACGTGTTTTAGGTGGTTTGTGTGAGTTTGTTGCGGAGATTCGAGACATTTATTTAACCCCTTTATCATATTCGAGCCTGTGCAATATAACCATATCTTAAATGTAATAAGTTTTATTTTTTATTGCAAAGTTCTTGAAATATATAATGCACACAATAAGAGTATAATATTTTATATATATATATATATATTATATTTAAGAAGTTTGGGATAGTTTAAAGATGAAATAAATTGCTTTTTAAGTTTAATCTCTTACTTTCGACGAAATCAAGTTTCTCTGGAATTTGGTGGAGTTTAAGATTTGATATCGGTGTCGTAGGAGTTATGTGACACTTTAAGGTGGAATAAATCTAGCGAGGAGTTTAAAGTGCGGCAAAGGAGCGTGGAATGTTGCAATAGAAATTTATTGCAGTGTTAGTGCATTGGTAGATTGATCAAATTTACGTGTAGCGTGGGTAACCAATGGTAAATATTTTGCAATGTGTATAATTTCTCAGTAATCTGAGGCTTATAAAATCTATTGACAACTAATGGGAATTGTTGATTTAACAGATCAATTTTAAATTCCTCGTTAATCTAAATTTTTTTAATCCTATTTACAGCTAAACCTTACGACGAAAAATTAACGAAGTGGAATAAAAATGGCATTGTGATTCTTCTCGTCGTGTATTGGTGTCACATCAAATTTAAGAGACAGTTTTACTTTCGGATGCTGCGTGTTACGTTGGTGAAGTCGACGAAAGCGTAAAATAGGAGCTCATCCGAAATACACTAACGCGGAAGGTTAAATTTAACGCAAAAGGCTGAGAAATTAGTTTAGAACTCGAAGTTTCATTGGTACAACGCTCTTGAAACGCATTCAAAGAGGTCGGCGACCTCGAAAGGGGATGAACGCAACTGTTTCGTGGGAATTTCTTATTGTGGCTTATTTGGATAAAGCTACTTTAAAATCAGCGCTGGATTCGTCTGTATTTTGCCCGGAAATCATAAAATGTTTAGGCCAGGCGACTCCATGTACAGAAAATGTTATGTCCACTTTTTACGTCCGTAGAATTCAACTCTTTACTACTATGCACTTCTTCTCCAAAAAAATATCGCGTTTCAATATTAAAAAAGTTTCAATAATATACTATCCATTAGAAGAATGATAACATGATAACAAATTATTAGTATTAACAAATTCTTATTGTCGTATAGAAATGCCAACTATTGCTTCGGTAAAACAAACAAAGGAATTTTACAGGTAAATTTTACAAATTACAAGTCATCTTATAACGCAAAATACGACGTGTAAAATTGTCTCAATTTATTAATAGTATTAATAAATTATTATGATAAAAGATGCAGGAATCTTAGCCTCATGAGAAATTAGAGATGAAAATGAGTGGGAAAAGATTAACCACTGGTCCTCCTAAAAAGATGCAGTCCCATGGATGGATGGTTGTGCGAGTATTACAGCAGCGCAAAACCGTTCCCCGAATTCTCATCCCGGACGTCGTACGACCAAAGACAAAAACAACTCACATTCATCGAGGACACAATAGTATTATTCCAGGAAGTGCTAGTTCTTCCTAGATTCCGGTCACAATGTTCTTAACGCCTGGAAATTAGTCTTGACCAGGAAACATCATAACGGCATGTATTTTCTGCCGTGATTGTAAATCTGTTTGGAACATGCGGTTTGTCCGTTAATCTAGGCGCTGTTGTTCAATTGAGTCAATATTATTTGTTGGTAGATTAGTGTGTGCAAGAGCGCTCTATCCATTATTGACCAATTCGAGCACGTATTGGTAAATTTCACACCGGCAATTACGATGAAATCGTTCGTGGTCGCTGGAAATTAGCAGTATCGTTTGCGGTCGTGAGCTGATTGACACTGCGTGAGCGGGGAATTATGTGAAGCAGCTTTGCTTTGTCGTTTCCTGCATTTAATAGGTTTACGGCGGTGGACAAAGTTTGTAAAAAATGAAGACAAGGTAGAAAAAAATTATTTTTCATTTTTTACTATTAGATTATTTTCAAAGTGATCTTTTCAGTGAAATATGATTGACAAAAAATAAGATCTATAATTGAATCATTATAGAAAATAGAATAATATTGATAATAAAGAAATAAAAATCAATTATAGAATAACATATAATAATAATAATAATAATAATAATAATAATAATAACAATAATGTGGATAGACTTTATGTTTACTTTTATATGTATAATGATACTGTTTGATCCTTGAATTAAAGTTAAGATTAACGTTGCGATTATGATTATCCTTTGTCTGACTAAATATATTTGAAGTATCAATTACAGTAGAATTTTTGAAAGATTCTTGGCTGTTAAACAAATAACTGGTTCCTTTATTGTTAGGGAAGTGATACATTCACACTGTACATGAGAGTGTGTGTGTAAGGGTTAGAGGGCGTCAAGGACTTAGTGGAGACAAAAGACTGTTGCCAGATGTTAGAAGAATCTAGGATAGTCGGTTGGCGACCAGCGTGCGTGCAAGACGTTCTTCAGAGAGTAATATAGATGTATAACTGTTGTGTGGGAAATATAGTCAATAATTTGTATTCCCAAATCCTCGAATTTCCTTAACATTTATATTTCGCTCAATTATCATAGAATCGTGAAACTGACTTTCACTTCAAATTTTGTCTGTTTCAGGAGTAACAAGTACCTGCAAAAATCATCCATCAGCCGGATATGTGCTGTCGGAGGGTTTTTCATTAGCATTCCCGTCTTTCTAACTGGTAAGAACCAATTCCTTCAATGCTGTCAACTTTAACCTTTTGAAAGATACTTGTTACGACCGTTCGCGGAGAGACGCGGTCGCGAGGAAAACGCGTCAGCGAGAGGCGTAACTTCTCGCTACGATTCGGTGAATCGACGCCGCGAAGTAGTCGTTCCCCTGTTTCGTTTAGGATAACAGAGGTGGTTGATTTGAATATGACACAGTAGTAAGTTATATTTCACCGTTTATTCCACAACTTAGAGCGAGGATAGTTACACTGGTGCGTATGTACGAGATGAGTGAGTGACTGAGTGATCTGCGGGTGTGTATACCCGCTCGAAGGATGTTGACCGTTCGAAGGATGCAAAAACAGTACTCTTGGAAGACGATGCTGTCTCGGAGGAGAGCTAAGGATGAGTGTGTCTAGCGCACGGGACCATCGGATTTGTTCGTGACGATGTTATTTAGGAGAGTGAGGGAATAGGCTTCGTTTTTAATTGGTTAAACGAAGGGCCTTAACCGCCCTCGAGAGAAAGTGGTTAGTGGGAGGAAAGTTGCAGCGTACGTGACAAAAACTGACTTTCCCTTGTTAAGCCGTGGTAGACAATAGTCTCTAGAAATTCCTCCGAACCAGATGTTTGTTTCGTTTGAAGGACCTTTTCTAGGAAATCTATGTGATTTATGGAAGGTCCTTGAAATCATGGAAGATACGCTGCGAATATCCGAAGACATCTGGTTGCCATATTGCCAGCGGTGTGTGGCCTCGGCTAGGTAGTGTTACGCGACGTAACAATACTAGTACATAAGTTATACGTTTAATTTTTCTTGAATTCAGGCATGAATCTAAAAGATACTGTGAACTATCTCTGAGTGTATGAAATCAGTTTAGAAATCTAATGGAAATAAAGTTAATTTTAACGCCGAATAGTCATTATTTTTCTTAGAAAAATAAAAATGGTCGTCTTTTAGGGAAGTTTTAACAGATTAATTTATAAAGAGCTGAAACAGAATATTCATGTCATGCATGAATACGGCTGGTGGATGGATCGAGATCTAATCTAAAGTTTACGTTGTGTCATGCTAGTTTACACAGCTATCGTTCGCTCGATCGATCGTTAAGCTGTTGAACTCGATTCAAGACGGACATTTTGACTCTGTTCAGAAGAAAACTGCGTTTTAATAAATTTGACGGAATAGAAATTATGATAGACTACAACGTTTTTTTAATTATATCATAAAATTTATTTATTTTTTTTAATGTCATGTTAGAAACTTCAAATACTGTCCAAAACTTCGAACGTAATCGTTTTAGAAATTTGTAAATTACTTAACGACCAAAAATATTGAATTCTCTATTGTCTGAAGATAGATTCTCTATAATTTAAGTAATTTATTCGTCGCGAATTGATATATAAAGACTTAAATAATAAATTAATTGAAAAATAATTTGCGACTAGTATTGAAAATTTCAATGAAAAGCATATGTATATAGTTTACGCTTCGAGAATTATATGTATTGAGAATATGTATTTGCGCTGATTCTTTGTCCCGCTTGTTATGGCATACGTGTTATAATGATCCTCTAACAATGCTTTCAGGTATGATATTGTATACATTCATCCAGTTTCATTCGACGCCGGTGTTACGTAAAATGGATACTTGGGTTGCGAGAGAAAAGAAAGCTGAGTCGTAGCCCAACTATTAATTCTCTTTTATCGAACTTTATTATGACTTTGGCACTTACAGTAGAATAACGTTGAACAGAGAAAGGGGTGTTGTACAAGAACAGCAACTAGAACGAGAACTCCCCCGGGCTGGATGAAGTCTCGGCTTATATACACCCTGGCTTGGGGATGTTGGGGGGTTTGGTGTGGATTCCAAGGAGTCCGAAAGTCGGGGTTGGGGCCTTATCTCTGATGGGGACTAAGATGCGGCGCGGCGTTGGCGTCCGACAGTCGGGAGTCGATGTCTTTTCTCTGAGAGGTAATTGGTGTCACACCGGCAATCGTTACGTCGGTTTTCATAGGCCTTGGCATCGTGTTCTGTGGATGCGCAATGGTCCATAACGTCTTCGTGTGGCAGAGGGTAAGAACATATCGCTATTAAAAAAGAAAACGAACACGTTCAAACACGTCTAAATCATCTTTTATGTGTATTTTACTCGGAAATCGTTTTATCGTGAAATTTTGTTTTCAGAGTTACCATAATTTATCTGGTAGAGTTCATAAAAATCTTTCTGAAATCAATTGCAAGCTTTTAGGAAACCAGGATTTTTCACATTTTTAAGAAGCGTTATAATTATATTGCTGATCTTTATTTTATTCGTGCGAAATTGAAAAGTACGCAAATGGCGCAAAATGCATAAAATGCGCGAAAATATACGTATATAAGAAAACAAATCTCGATTAAAATTTTATTTCTTTGATTATGTTCGTAAAACTACAAACTTGTATAAAAATACGCATTCTAGTTATAAGTGTTAAAACATTCGATCTAGTCCTTATCACATTCATGAACACCTCCATTTAACCATTCGTTGTATCAACGAACATTCATATGCAAAACTTACCACCTACCACATCCTCCGCGTATTAATATAATCCCCTTTTATAAATTATACACTTTAGAGTGGACTGGTTGGGTCAGAGTGATATAAGCTTACAAGTTCTCGAGGAGTTCTACCGAAGTTACATTTACGTTTGCATAATTTCACCGAAAAAGATACTCTGTAGAATGATAGGTTCGTTTGTTTATGTGATCCGCGATCGCAACTATTTCAAGGGGATTTTATAAATAACCATACACACGATATTCAGTGTATTTTCGTATTCTCGTTTATTTTTGGGAGATTTGTAAAACTGTTGAACAAAATAATTGAGTAACGATTATATTTGCTGAGAAAAAGTCTTTTTTTCTGTACCCCTCCTTCTACTTCAAGCATGTAGTATTGACAATAAGATTGACAATGGCTGAAAGTAATCCAAAAGAGTTTTCACCATGGTTATCGGTAACGAAAAAGATTTGAATCATCTTTGATACTTATTCGTAACTAGAATCATTTCAACTAAAATGTAAATTCTTATATTATAACTTTTTTAATTTGTTATGGCCCCTGACTACAACCTAACCTATCATTCTTATTTCGTAGGAGAAGACGAATGCCGTGAAGGCGTTAGCGCGCGAACAGTGCGAGGCGGCGGTACAGCTGCAGCGTCAGCAGCAGCTGCAACAGCACCAGAACCAGCACCAGCTACAACAGCAACAACAACTACGTGGCCCGTTAACCATCCACCATGCTGGCTGCCCAACGAAAGTCGGGCCCGTGACGAACCAACTAAATACCAGCCACGTGTCGTGTAAAATTTAGGTAAAAATAAGGAACTTGTTAATTTCCGAAAAGGAGATTAAGTTCTTTTTATTTTTTTACTCAATTTATGCAATTTTTTCGGTTCGCGATGATACACTTTCGATGCTTGGATTAGTTAAGAATTTCTTTATTAGACTGACTGGATGATTTTGAAGGGAGCATTTATATTCTTCCATTCGTTGGAGTGAGAGAAGGTTTTGTTTATACTTAGTGTAAAATTCGGAGAACGGCTGGAGTGATCGAATGCCACTCAGGCGGCTGAGAACGGGTGCTGACCGGACGGTCACACGCGATAAGGCGTTAGGAATTTCGGTTTGTTATATACAGTTGCTCGAATTTCGTCTGTGACATTCCCCCCTTCTTAGATTGAACTTGATCCCTCAAGTTTTCTTCAGAAGATTTTCGTGGAATCGGACTTGACGTGGCTTGAAAATTACAGCTGATTCCTCCTCTTCATCTGAGTGGTATGTGTTGGTTGGAATATAGATGTTGGGTGTTGAGCCCAGGGTGAGTGGTACTGGTGGAGCTGTCGCATTGTGGCTGTTGATTACAGTTTCATTTCGGCAGCAAAATAAATTGATACATAATTTGTTCGGTATACATTTCCTGATGCATTTGAATACCCCTATTTTGTTTAATCTATATATACCTAGTATGCCTAATGCTATGTACCCTAATATCTGGAGCGTGGTTAGTCCCCAATACTGTATATTTTTAATTCTGTGTTCGAAATTAAGAGTTTCTATCTCGTCGCCTATTTTATCGATCGTTGTTTTATAGCCTTGTAAATTATCTATTATTTTCGGTGCTCGCTCGAGTTTATCTAATAGATGAGTGAAACTATCGTTTGTTTTGAGCGCTAGGGTTTTGTTTTGATTTCGTATATGACTTCGTTTTTTGTTTCGCCTATACGCATGTGTTCGTCTTTGTACAATATATCGCAAGAAGTGTTAGCTCTTATGATGGAAGGCTTGTCAAGTTTTTGTAAGGTATGTTTCGTTTGGCAAATTGTGTCTATTTCTATCGGATTTGCTGGTATCGCAATGTAACAGTCGCTAGTTTTGAGCGGTATAAAGCTAATGTCTTCAATCTTAAGTACAGTTATTTGACAATGTTCAATGTGTGGTTTGAAATTTATTATTTCGCTGCGACAATCGGTTCTTGAATTTCTGTCATGGATAGGTAGTGTTTGTTTGCATATAGTGGTTCCGGCTCGATTCTTACAAAGTTTGTTGATATACTCGATATCAGCGTTTATAAATGAAAGACCTGAAGTTAAATATATCTGATGTTCGACTACTGGAGCCAAAAATACTCCATTTCTTTTACTCGGGATAGGATATACTTGTAATATGTTCCATTCTGTGTTAGAGACTAAAGGTACTATGATCTTGAAAAATATTTTGTCATCTATTGTGAAGATTTTAAGATCACTGATGTCGAGTATGAATTGAAAATGTTCGGTTTTGGCAGAAATCGCGGTGTTGTACATCTGGCTACCTATTGTCTTGGCGTAATTTTCTATGAATTCATTGGGGTCAAGTATTTGTGGACTAATTATTCCTTGTTTGCCTAATATCATGACGTTAAGTATTTCATCTAATTGGAAGTGTAAAGTTTGCACCGCGGTGTCGACTTTCATGATCATCTTAAGCATAGATCTATCGATATTTGCCTGCTGTTGTAATTTTAATATATCAGTATATGATCTCTCTAAGTGGTTTAGGTTTTCTGAGTTTACAATTTTTCTAATAAGTGATGTTTGATTAGCTATTATGGTCTTGATTTTATTATTATCATCGAATAGTTTGTCCATATTTTTGTTTATGAGCGTAAGATCATCATCGTCGAGAGTCCCGAACAGACTTTTCGATACGGAACCTATGATGTTAAGCAAACCTCGTGTGCTCCGGGCATGTGTTAACGCTTTCAAGTGTTTTGCGAGTTGTTTTAGGTTATTGATGCGATTTTGTAATCCGCCTAACTCTTCGACGTATTGTTTGCTGATTGCACGTGAGTCTATTGTTAATTTATATGATTCTATTGCGCTTATCTGTTCGTATATGTCGCTAGTGTCTAATCCTACTATTACATTGGCAGTGTCGCTGTATAAATATCCTTTTCCTATGTTTTCTACGAATACAGAGTTTCCTTCTAATGGTGTAATATTTATTTGCGCGGATACTATTCCGGCAAAGAGGAGCGTCGACCTGGAAAGTAAGGTTTTAAACGATTACCGTGTATCTTTTTGTCTTGAATCAGATAGTATGGAGTACATACTTTATCAATCGTGTACGGTCCTAACCATTCCACATCAAGTTTATGCCTTTTATGATCGTTATGTATTAAAACAGAGTCTCCTTCTTTGAAAACTGATTGAGGTTTTATAATTTTACGTTTTTGATCGCGCTGATATCGCTGTTTACTTTTGATCAATGTTTCGCGAGCGTGTCGGAGTCTAGAGTCCCATTCCTTTTTGCGGAACGTGACTTCGTCTGCGTATGTGCGTTGGGGATTCTTGGATATTGTGGAGGGAAGATTGGCTTGGTGTCCGAATGTGAGTTCGAATGGCGTGTAACCAGTAGAGTCGTGTATCATTGTGTTATATGCAAGGCATACAAAGTTAAGTTGATCGTCCCATTCTTCATCCGAATTTCGCTGTATCGATTTTAACATGTCTGTTATTACTGCGTGTGTCCGTTCTAACGATCCGTTACTTTGTGGGTGGAAGGATGTCGTTTTGATATGTTTGATTTTGAACGCGTCTTCGTACTGTTGCATTAAACTAGATATAAAATTCTGTCCGCGGTCAGTTAATATCTTTTTTGGAGCGGAAAAGATGTAAATGTAATGATTCAAGAGTGCGTTCCAAATTGTTTCCGTTTGCTGAGTTTTTAGTGGTACGAGTATTAAGTATTTTGTCAATTCGTCATGTATGGATAGAATGTACTGATTGCCTTTTTTCGTCTTTTTCAGTGGGCCTAATAAGTCCATAGCAATTTTATCGTTTGGTTCGAGGGGTGTGTCGTGATACAAGGTTCTTCGCGCGGTCTGATACGTGTAGTTTTAGATGTTTGGCAGGTGTCGCATGATTCTATATGTTGTTGTATACGTTTCATCAAATCTGGTACTCTGTGCCGTTCACGAATGCGGTCGTATGTCTTTTGTATACCGGGGTGTCCTACTAAATCGTGATTTTCTTTCAATAATTCGTCTATTTCTTCGTCGCTATATGTTTGAATTGGTTCCCATGCAAAATTTAATTCTTTTACGGTGTCGTTCAGGAATAGTAAAATTTGTTTGATCGCGTTCTTTTCGGTCTCTGTGAAACTGTCGTCGCCTATACCTATCTTTTCGTTTATATGAATAATTTCGTTTAATTTAGTTAACCATTCGATTCTGTCGTAATTTCCTAGCTCTGCTTTGGATAATTGATAGAAAGATTTACGGTTCGGAGTCATTTTGAGAATTTTGGGTAACGCGTCGGTAGATTTTTCCCAATCGTGATATTTTTTATCGAGTTCTATGTTCAAATTTTCGCGTCGTCTGGTCAGAACATGTATTCTAGATAGTGCGTCGGCTGCAGTATTATCTTTTCCTTTCGTGTATTCTATGTCGTATTCGTATTCTTCTAGTTTTAATCGCCATCTCATCAAGCGTGATGAGGGGTCTTTGCAATTCTGTAACCATTTTAGTGCTTGGTGATCGGTTCGGATGAGGAATTTCCGTCCTAACAGATATTGTCGGAGGCGTTTCACGGCCCATACTATTGCTAAAAGTTCGTTTTCTGTAGTGGAATAGTTTCGTTCCGGTGGGTTTACAGTTCGCGAGATATAACAACATGGATGTCCGTCCTGTGATAAGATTGCACCTATACCTTCGTTACTGGCGTCAGTCGTTAATGTGAATGGTCTCGCAAAGTCTGGGAATTTTAGTACGGGTGATGAACAGAGTTTGTTTTTTAATGTCTGGAATGCTTCCTGGGTTTTATCTGTCCAATGAAATGGTGTCTCCTTTTTTGTAAGTTCGGTCAATGGTTTCGCGATCTTAGAAAAGTTTCTGATGAACTTACGGTAATAACCTGCTAGTCCTAAGAACGATTTGATGTCTGTGGGATTACGTGGCTGTTTGAAATTGCTAACGGCTTCTAATTTTTGGGATTTGGCTTTACACCTTCGGCGGTTACTATATGTCCAAGATATTCTAATTCTGGTTTGAGAAATTCGCATTTGTCCGGCTGTATTTTGAGTCCGAGTTCGCGTAGGCGTTGCAATACTATCGCGAGGTTGCTATTGTGCTCTTCAATCGACTGTCCGAATATTATAATGTCGTCTAAATATACGAAACAATGTTTATTTATGAGTCCTCTTAGCGCGGTATCCATCATGCGTTGAAATGTTGCAGGTGCATTCTTTAAACCGAATGGCATCCTATTGTAATGATAGTGTCCTTGTGGTGTGGAGAATGCTGTGTACTTTTTAGAGTCTATGTCCATTGGGATTTGGTAGAATCCGGAGGATAAATCGAGGGCCGAGAAGAATTTTGCGTTGCCTAGTTGGGATAGTATGTCGTCTATGTCAGGTAATGGATATGCGTCCTGGTCAGTTAGTTCGTTTATTTTTCTGAAGTCTATTACAATTCGCCATTTCTGTTTCCCTGAGGCGTCTGCCTTTTTGGTACTACCCAGACTGGTGAATTGTAAGGAGAATCAGATGGTTCTATAATGTTCTTTTGTAGCATTTCGTCCATTTGTCGTTTGATTTCTTCTTTATGGCATTCAGGCGGTCGGTAAGATTTTGTGTTAATGATTTTATTTTCTTTTAACGTTATTATGTGTTTAGCAAGATTAGTGCATGGTAATAAGTCGGTCTCTAGATTGAATACGTCGAGGTAGAACAGCAATATCTTTTCGATTGGTTCACGGAGGGTTTTCTCTATATGCGAAAGTCTAACTAAATCTTTAAACGTGGAGACTTGATCATACGTATTTGAATTTTCGATAAAATTAGTCATTTTGGCTGGGCACTCACCACCATTGATAAAGCATATCGTTGTCGGTTTTCCTTCCAGGTAGACTGTTTTTGACACTGCTTGTTTTGGAGGTACGTCGTTTTCCTGTTGCAATAAAAGTATATTATTGTCAAGTTTTAATTGTTGATTCGAGAGTTCAAATTTGAATTTAGATAGAGCTGGCAAACCGAGTATGCCGTCTTCTATAATTGGAAAGTTGTCTTCTACCACAAAAAATTCTAGAGTTTTGCCAAATAGTTTTATCAAAGCGTGTTCGTTGGTTTTAAATTTAGAGTGTCCCATCGAGAATTTCCGTTCTTTTGTTATTCTTGGTCGTAATACGCATCTTCGCTTGAGTATATTAATTCCTGCTCCGCTGTCAATGAGGAATTTATGTCGCTGTCCGTCGGATCGTAAAAGTACTGTGGGTAGTCTTCCTGTTGTGGCGTTAATTCGTAGGTCTGGTCTATTGGTTCCTCTATTTCTTCCTTGTGTGTCTCGAGATTGTGGACTGCTGGTGGTCTCGGAAATTGGCTGGGTGTTCGAAAATTTTTACATTGACTGGAGACATGTCCGATTTGGTTGCATTTGAAGCATTTTAATTGTGTCCTTTGGGCAAGTGGTATTTGTTCGGTTTGTCGGAAGCTTCTTGGCATTGGATTGGGTGTTGGAGTTGGTTTTTTAGTGATCGGATTAGGATTATTGGTTGTTAGTCGTTGCTGCTCAGGAAGTCGTAATCGTTCTATTGGTTTTGGTCGTCGATTTCGATCTTCCCTGAAGAATCGCTCGATGTCGGTGGCTTTCTTTTCGGCTTCAAGGATATTGTATGGTGGATTGGCGAGTAGTAATTGTCCTATTTCGCCTTTCAGGCCTCGGATAAAATCGATCACGGAGTCTTTTAAAATCCTGTCGTTCATAGCTCGTCTAGTAATTTCGTCACGGTATTCGTTCGTTATACTGTATTGTAACTTATTGAGCGCTCTGCGGAACCTGATGATATAATTTTGCACACTTTCGTCGTGACGCTGTCTCGTTTCGCGTAGCTGGTCTTGATGTTCTCTAACAGAGTCTTGGGTGGCTACGTTTCGTCTTAGGGCATCGTACAGGTGTCCGTATTCGTATATCGGTATATTGCAGATGGCCATTGCGGCTTTACCCGCGATTTTCCCGATTTTGATCATTTTTAATAGTAGCGTGGGTTCGCTACACATGGCTCGTAATTCGCGTACTTCGCGTATGAATTCTTCTACTCCGATATTGTCTTCGCCGTTTAATTGCGGAATACATACTATCGCGTCTTTGGCCCGTAAGCTCGGAGAGGCGAATTGCGGTGGACGGTCTTCGTAAGAGGGATGGTTGCCTTCTTCTGTTCGAATTGGAACGCATGGTGGGGAAGTTCTATCTCTCGCGGCAACAGATTCGTCCATAGTAATAAGGGAGCCTAGTTCTGTAGTAGCGTCGCGTCCTATTTTTATTTTAGAGATATTTTTGCCTAATAGTTCTATTTCCGCTGCACGCTTCTTATTTTCACTGTCGGCCGTCCGTTGTGTCTCTTCTACACGTTACGCAAGAATTTCAATTTGTTTTTGTATCACGTCGAGTATGGCACGAATCGAATTGTCCGTACCTCCGTTTGTAGAAACGGTTTCAATAGTTTCGACTTTGTCTTTTCGTGATGTGGGCATGATTCTAATTGAGCTTATTGAGTCTGAACTACTGTTGCTATTTGGACTCGAAGCGCTTGAGAAACTGGGTTTTCTCACACGGTATCGTGAAAATGAATCCAGATTTTTCAGCTTACCGTAGTAGCTATGACCGTTGAGGAGTCTCAGGGATGTTTCCTCTCTGGCTGGTTCTAGATTCCGAATATTATTCGTAGGCTTGCTCTGCGCTGACCGTAGTCCTCTCGTCTAGTTTCACCGTAGTGGAACGTTGAATGTGCTGCAGGGCTTCGTAGTAGCAAAGATTCGCACTGGGTCCGTTGATCCTTCGATCTTCAATGATGCGCGTACGCCGAAATCGTAATTTCGTTTGCACTGAAGTGAATAGATCCTGGCACGGATCGCCAAAAATGTCGTGTAAAATTAAGGTAAAAATAAGGAACTTGTTAATTTCCGAAAAGGAGATTAAGTTCTTTTTATTTTTTTACTCAATTTATACAATTTTTTCGGTTCGCGATGATACACTTTCGATGCTTGGATTAGTTAAGAATTTCTTTATTAGACTGACTGGATGATTTTGAAGGGAGCATTTATATTCTTCCATTCGTTGGAGTGGGAGAAGGTTTTGTTTATACTTAGTGTAAAATTCGGAGAACGGCTGGAGTGATCGAATGCCACTCAGGCGGCTGAGAACGGGTGCTGACCGGACGGTCACACGCGATAAGGCGTTCGGAATTTCGGTTTGTTATATACAGTTGCTCGAATTTCGTCTGTGACACACGCAACGCACGGCCGAGCTGCACAGTACCAACACTATCATCACCATCATCATCATCGACACGTGTCAATGTCTCCACCGCCCTTGTTGCTCTCATCGCCAGCTCCGATCGCGGCGACGCACAATCATCTGAACGTGAGCGGACACAGAAACGTGGTTACGCCACCGGATACACCAGCAGATAGATCGCCACCGAGTCCTGGAAATAAGCTAAATAGATCGCAGCATTTGCCACGGGAAGCAACCGGCAGCGTCAGTTCTGGTCTTCCGGCTGCCACATTGGATCTAAGTAGCGCAGCAACCACCAATAGTCCGCATGAATTGTCCACGTTAGTTTAGAAATTTGGTCCGAACATTATATCTTCACATAGGATTGGAGATTAATAGTTGATAGTTAATTTACACATCGATCTTTTATTTGTAAATTGGGTCGTGGTTTAGAGTTGGTTTGTAAAAATTCGGTCCTAATTGTTAAATGATGAATATTGATTAAGAATAATAGGCATTGATGTACCAATCTTTTTTTAACTTATATACTTGAGCACACGCATTGGAGATTTCACTTTTATTCAGTGAAACAGCAACTTCATTACTCGCTTATTCAATACGGCAATTGCATATATTTCATGGACATTTTAACAATGTTTTGAATAATTTCTAACGGTACAATTGTGATGAAGTGAAAAAAATCGTGATAAGAAACAGAGAGAAAAGTTGCTCGTTAATGAATATTGACCAGAAATAAAGTAATTTCTAAAGAATATCCCGAAGACGTCGTAGATATTACGAAAGGAATGATTAATTTATACCCGCGTGTATCTTGCCATTACCATACTATTATTATTATTAATATTGTTAGTAGTACTCGATTACATTATTATTAATATTAATATTATTGCCTTATTATTATTAATGTTATGGAACCTCTAGTCCTAGGTTACTTTCGCTGCCACGAAAGGATAAGATTTTCGAATTTTTGACTATTACGTGTAATTCAAGTTTTCCTGTTGCGCATGCGCAGTAGAAAGAAAGTTAGCGGAACTCAAATCTCGAACTATAGAGAGTTGAAAAGTAGTAAAAGTAAAAAAGCACGAATAACATTTGTATTTGTGCTGGATTAAGTTTGATAATTGAAAATTGAGTTTGATGATAACATTTTTTTCGTATTCGCTTTGGTAAATATTAGTTTTATTTAAAATTGAACAAAGCATTTTATGTTTTTCAAATACGGTACATAATCGTAATATCGAATTTTGTAAACTGATAGTAAGAAACTCTATAATTCGAGACTGGAACTTTGATCAAGTTCACATTGAACGTAAACTGACTTAATTTTGTTATTTAAGCGTGTATACTATACGTGTTTGTTCCTTCTTCTCTTGTGCGCAGGCTATAGCTTAATTACTTCCAATAAACGCAGTTATATCGAATCAATGACCGATACAAATTTAGATATTAGGATTATTTAAACAGGAGATTAAGAACTAAAAAGTATTGTTTTTATACTGCATATGTACATATGCAATATGAACGACAGTTTGTGTAATAATATGTACCCCTCTTCTTAGTTTACTTTTGTATATTTTGCGACATTTGATATTAATTTTATGAGGAACGTACTTACACTTTATCTTTGTAATTAAATGTGAAATGAAAGAAAAGAAATGACATGAGAAAAGGAAATTCGATGTATGAGTATATACGAATTGACGGAATTAAAATTTAACGCTATATTTAAATAGAAGACGTGAAATATCTTGTCATCTTAAAATAACTTGATCATTCCTATTCTTTTACATAAAAACACTTTTCGACTGTAACTTAAGAAACATGTCTGCTAACGTGAAACGTGCCAGAAAAAATTAACAACTTCCATTAAATTGGCAAATTTCTCATTAATATCGTAAAACTCGCGTTTACAAAGATCAGATCAGTGTACATAATATACAAAACAAATGCAGAATATATAAATATAGCACATACGTTCTGAATTATATTCGAATTGGGCAGGGTAACCAAGTGAAAATATGTAAATTTCACGATGTGTAATGTACACTTTATCGAACTTGTAAGTAGTGTAGAAATAGAATATTTTACACGTAACAAAATATACAAACGACAATACACAAGTTAAATTATTTGTTAGATCCATGTATAACAAGCATAGTACAAAAGTGTTTTAGCTTTATGTACTGGTAATTATGAGAAATACCAACTTAATAGATGTATTTGGTATGTACCTAGTTAAGAAAACAATAAATTATTCTGAACAGATAAAGCATTTAGTAGCTTGTGAAGTATGAATTTTCGAAAACGTAAGTATTTTATATCTAAGTAGTTAAGAAACGCGAGCAAGGGAAATCAAACAAAGGAACAAAGTTTTTTTGTTTAAAAATATTTAATTTGTTGTTCTATTATCCGAGGTTAGAAGCGATAATGTACAAAATCTGAATAAATAAGATTCTTCAATATTATTGAATTTTAATTCTAGGGTAAAGTAATATATCCGCATATTTTATTTATATACAATATGTATAAATAATGATGTGATTTGACTAATTTTGTTGAAAGAATATTTGTACTTTTTACGTAAAACTTCAGTCTTTTACAAACTTTCTTGTAATTAATAAACCAGTAAACACAATATTAATAAAATCTATTAAAATTATAAACAAACTCATAAGTTTTAATTTTAGTCCTTAAAGGTTGAAATATTTTGCTCCAATGTCGAGACATTTGTTTTAATCCAAAACATTACTATACTGAATCGATAATGTTGCATGTGCCACGAAAATGATGATAGTGTCGGATAACTTGTTGTGAAACGGAAAAGCATTGCATGTACATTTCTGTTGTTTTGTTGACCATGAGTTTGATGATCTTTTAAACTTGCCCATAGCTAAGAAATCAAACAGTATATCTAAACGAAATTAATTTCAAATTATTTTTTAGGTTCTAAGCTTTTATCTAATCTTTCAGAAGTTGCAAAATTTATTCCACAAGAGTCTTTTTTATCATAACCAAGTACACATCTTAAAACCATTTAAGTCTTCCTTAGTAATTTCTTCTTATCTTTAATAGTAACGAAAATAATTTAGATGAACGTTTTAAAATTGACACCCTGTATATTAAAAATAAAAGATATATTTTCTTCATAATTGGATAGGCTTTTTACAATGGCAATGTACAAATATCAAAATTGCAATTATACTATAACATATGTATATATATAAGCTTCACATTTAAACACAAGATTCTTTATTATATTTTTTTAATACCAATATTTTAATAATTATAACAAGGGTTTTTTAACAAGAGATGTATAACATTGTATACAAATTTTCAAAAACCTATAGATAATTTCAGTTATGCTCTTGCATCATTAATTGTTGATGGAACTCTTACCTCAATTCCATCTAGTTCCTTAGACATTACTATTTGACAGCCTAGCCGTGACCTGAAATTAAATATTATATAACTGAATATGTCAATAAATATATTTATTGCTATACAAATTAATACTAATACACAATAAGATTTCTATTTATCCATTTGAAAATCAACATTGTAAATATGCTAATTCAAACATAGATTTGTAATGATTATAGGGTCGTAAATAAAAAACTATGAAAATTTATTATAATTTCAGTTTCGTAGTATTCAGAGATAGCGATTTGAAATTCTACATTGAGATGCAGATTTCGAAGTACCCAATACTAACCTGTTTTTACATAAATTTAAATAGAAAAATTCACTTTATAAAATATTAAAAGGTAATAGAATTAATAATGTGAATGATTTGATACTGATTATTATGAACTAACGTATCTGTTAATTCATATGCTAAATCCAACATGTCTAATTCTTCATCTGTTGGTTTGTCAGGAAGTGCATCATAAACTTCTTTCGAAAATATTAAATGGCACGTACTACAAGTTAATGTTCCTTCACAAGCACCTATATCAATTATATTTTAATATTACAACATACTTATATAATAAAGTATCAAAAGTTAAAAATAATAAGAATATTAAACTTGATAAAAATTAAAATTTTCAAATATTTTCTACCTCAAAATTATTTATTTTAAATTAAGTAAATTATGCTTCTTTAAAACATACCATATCCATCTAAATCAATTTCATTATTTACTACTATGTCTAATATAGTATCTCCAACTTTCCCTTTTGCTTTGATTCTCTCTCCACTTGCTTTAACAAACGTTATATTTACTCTGAAAATAATATTTATGAAAGATAAAAATTATCTCAATATAATTATTTTCTTTATTTTTTGTGTTTCTTCAATTAATCTTCTCTTAATTATACCTTAATTATATGTATCACTTATGATAATAGAAATAATTTAAAAATAAGATATACTTGTCTTAATAATACATAAATAAAATTCGTATATCATATATTTATAACAGTGTTATATTTTTAGTTGTTCACTGTCAATGTTGTTCTTATTAATACTATTCTATTAATACTATGTTATTTTTCTAGATGTTATACTCCTACAAAGAGAAAAATTTCTTAGACATTATTATTAGCATTATTATTTTGACACCAATTTTATATTGGAAGGTAAGTACTGAAATTCTATTAAAAAAAGAAGGAAAGCACAAGAAAATTTGTATCACTTACTCTTGTTTTTCTGAAAGTGGTTGCGTGGTCGATATTCCTCTTGTTGCCTGCAAAGAGGGCAACGTTGTGTTGCTTGTATATTTTGAATAATTTGATGCAATACCGAGAATTGATCTCGAAAATTTTTGTAATTGATTTACTAACGCCATTCCACTGTCATAAATATCATGAGTATGGGACACCCTGACCGAACACCAGATAAGTATTGCGGAAAATATCAATTGGAGATCAATTGTACTTTGTACAAAAACTTCCACGGCATTCTTCGGCTGCTATACTGGGACGTTCCCTTACTGTGATAGGTTATAAAACGATTCCTAACACAAGTGACGTATCTCTACCGGACACGTGCTCTTCGGGCCACACGTTTTATGATACAAGACCAGCAAAATGATCAATGTGTAATTTTACATATCTTACATTTTTTCCAAATGAAATATTGTTTTTATTAAACGTTTAAAACCTCAGGCAACATTTATTTCATCTGATTTCAGTTTTACAAATATATATCTATAATACATATCTGTATAAATTACGGTCTGTTTATATCAAA
>NW_022883922.1:0-17750 GCF_011952255.1 Bombus vosnesenskii | reverse complement strand
TATTTTTCTTAGAAAAATAAAAATGATCGTCTTTTAGGGAAGGTTTAACAGATTAATTTATAAAGAGCTGAAACAGAATATTCATGTCATGCATGAATACGGCTGGTGGATGGATCGAGATCTAATCTAAAGTTTACGTTGTGTCATGCTAGTTTACACAGCTATCATTCGCTCGATCGATCGTTAAGCTGTTGAACTCGATTCAAGACGGACATTTTGACTCTGTTCAGAAGAAAACTGCGTTTTAATAAATTTGACGGAATAGAAATTATGATAGACTACAACGTTTTTTTAATTATATCATAAAATTTATTTATTTTTTTTTTAATGTCATGTTAGAAACTTCAAATACTGTCCAAAACTTCGAACGTAATCGTTTTAGAAATTTGTAAAATACTTAACGACCAAAAATATTGAATTCTCTATTGTCTGAAGATAGATTCTCTATAATTTAAGTAATTTATTCGTCGAGAATTGATATATAAAGACTTAAATAATAAATTAATTGAAAAATAATTTGCGACTAGTATTGAAAATTTCAATGAAAAGCATATGTATATAGTTTACGCTTCGAGAATTATATGTATTGAGAATATGTATTTGCGCTGATTCTTTGTCCCGCTTGTTATGGCATACGTGTTATAATGATCCTCTAACAATGCTTTCAGGTATGATATTGTATACATTCATCCAGTTTCATTCGACGCCGGTGTCACGTAAAATGGATACTTGGGTTGCGAGAGAAAAGAAAGCCGAGTCGTAGCCCAACTATTAATTCTCTTTTATCGAACTTTATTATGACTTTGGCACTTACAGTAGAATAACGTTGAACAGAGAAAGGGGTGTTGTACAAGAACAGCAACTAGAACGAGAACTCCCCGGGCTGGGTGAAGTCTCGGCTTATATACACCCTGGCTTGGGGAGGTTGGGGGGTTTGGTGTGGATTCCAAGGAGTCCGAAAGTCGGGGTTGGGGCCTTATCTCTGATGGGGACTAAGATGCGTCGCGGCGTTGGCGTCCGACAGTCGGGAGTCGATGTCTTTTCTCTGAGAGGTAATTGGTGTCACACCGGCAATCGTTACGTCGGTTTTCATAGGCCTTGGCATCGTGTTTTGTGGATGCGCAATGGTCCATAACGTCTTCGTGTGGCAGAGGGTAAGAACATACCGCTATTAAAAAAGAAAACGAACACGTTCAAACACGTCTAAATCATCTTTTATGTGTATTTTACTCGGAAATCGTTTTATCGTGAAATTTTGTTTTCAGAGTTACCATAATTTATCTGGTAGAGTTCATAACAATTTTTCTGAAATCAATTGCAAGCTTTTAGGAAACCAGGATTTTTCACATTTTTAAGAAGCGTTATAATTATATTGCTGATCTTTATTTTATTCGTGCGAAATTGAAAAGTACGCAAATGGCGCAAAATGCATAAAATGCGCTAAAATATACGTATATAAGAAAACAAATCTCGATTAAAATTTTATTTCTTTGATTATGTTCGTAAAACTACAAACTTATATAAAAATACGCATTCTAGTTATAAGTGTTAAAACATTCGATCTAGTCCTTATCACATTCATGAAAACCTCCATTTAACCATTCGTTGTATCAACGAACATTCATATGCAAAACTTACCACCTACCACATCCTCCGCGTATTAATATAATCCCCTTTTATAAATTATACACTTTAGAGTGGACTGGTTGGGTCAGAGTGATATAAGCTTACAAGTTCTCGAGGAGTTCTACCGAAGTTACATTTACGTTTGCATAATTTCACCGAAAAAGATACTCTGTAGAATGATAGGTTCGTTTGTTTATGTGATCCGCGATCGCAACTATTTCAAGGGGATTTTATAAATAACCATACACACGATATTCAGTGTATTTTCGTATTCTCGTTTATTTTTGGGAGATTTGTAAAACTGTTGAACAAAATAATTGAGTAATGATTATATTTGCTGAGAAAAAGTCTTTTTCTCTGTACCCCTCCTTCTACTTCAAGCATGTAGTACTGACAATAAGATTGACAATGGCTGAAAGTAATCCAAAAGAGTTTTCACCATGGTTATCGGTAACGAAAAAGATTTGAATCATCTTTAATACTTATTCGTAACTAGAATCATTTCAACTAAAATGAAAATTCTTATATTATAACTTTTTTAATTTGTTATGGCCCCTGACTACAACCTAACCTATCATTCTTATTTCGTAGGAGAAGACGAATGCCGTGAAGGCGTTAGCGCGCGAACAGTGCGAAGCGGCGGTACAGCTGCAGCGTCAGCAGCAGCTGCAACAGCACCAGAACCAGCACCAGCCACAACAGCAACAACAACTACGTGGCCCGTTAACCATCCACCATGCTGGCTGCCCAACGAAAGTCGGGCCCGTGACGAACCAACTAAATACCAGCCACGTGTCGTGTAAAATTTAGGTAAAAATAAGGAACTTGTTAATTTTCGAAAAGGAGATTAAGTTCTTTTTATTTTTTTACTCAATTTATACATTTTTTTCGGTTCACGATGATACACTTTCGATGCTTGGATTAGTTAAGAATTTCTTTATTAGACTGACTGGATGATTTTGAAGGGAGCATTTATATTCTTCCATTCGTTGGAGTGGGAGAAGGTTTTGTTTATACTTAGTGTAAAATTCGGAGAACGGCTGGAGTGATCGAATGCCACTCAGGCGGCTGAGAACGGATGCTGACCGGACGGTCACACGCGATAAGGCGTTCGGAATTTCGGTTTGTTATATACAGCTGTTCGAATTTCGTCTGTGACATTCCCCCCTTCTTAGATTGAACTTGATCCCTCAAGTTCTCTTCAGAAGACTTTTGTGGAATCGGACTTGACGTGGCTTGAAAATTACAGCTGATTCCTCCTCTTCATTGGAGTGGTATGTGTTGGTCGGAATATAGATGTTGGGTGTTGAGCCCAGGGTGAGTGGTACTGGTGGGGCTGTCGCATTGTGGCTGTTGATTACAGTTTCATTTCGGCAGCAAAATAAATTGATACATAATTTGCTCGGTATACATTTCCTGATGCATTTGAATACTCCTATTTTGTTTAATCCATATATACTGTATACAATACTGTATATTTTTAATTCTGTGTTCGAAATTAAGAGTTTCTATCTCGTCGCCTATTTTATCGATCGTTGTTTTATAGCCTTGTAAATTATCTATTATTTTCGGTGCTCGCTCGAGTTTATCTAATAGATGAGTGAAACTATCGTTTGTTTTGAGCGCTAGGGTTTTTGTTTTGATTTCGTATATGACTTCGCTTTTTGTTTCGCCTATACGCATGTGTTCGTCTTTGTACAATATATCGCAAGAAGTGTTAGCTCTTATGATGGAAGGCTTGTCAAGTTTTTGTAAGGTATGTTTCGTTTGGCAAATTGTGTCTATTTCTATCGGATTTGCGGGTATCGCAATGTAACAGTTGCTAGTTTTGAGCGGTATAAAGCTAATGTCTTCAATCTTAAGTACAGTTATTTGACAATGTTCAATGTGTGGTTTGAAATTTATTATTTCGCTGCGACAATCGGTTCTTGAATTTCTGTCATGGATTGGTAGTGTTTGTTTGCATATAGTGGTTCCGGCTCGATTCTTACAAAGTTTGTTGAAATACTCGATATCAGCGTTTATAAATGAAAGACCCGAAGTTAAATATATCTGATGTTCGACTACTGGAGCCAAAAATACTCCATTTCTTTTACTCGGGATAGGATATACTTGTAATATGTTCCATTCTGTGTTAGAGACTAAAGGTACTATGATCTTGAAAAATATTTTGTCATCTATTGTGAAGATTTTAAGATCACTGATGTCGAGTATGAATTGAAAATGTTCGGTTTTGGCAGAAATCGCGGTGTTGTACATCTGGCTACCTATTGTCTTGGCGTAATTTTCTATGAATTCATTGGGGTCAAGTATTTGTGGACTAATTATTCCTGGTTTGCCTAATATCATGACGTTAAGTATTTCATCTAATTGGAAGTGTAAAGTTTGCACCGCGGTGTCGACTTTCATGATCATCTTAAGCATAGATCTATCGATATTTGCCTGCTGTTGTAATTTTAATATATCACTATATGATCTCTCTAAGTGGTTTAGGTTTTCTGAGTTTACAATTTTTCTAATAAGTGATGTTTGATTAGCTATTATGGTCTTGATTTTATTATTATCATCGAATAGTTTGTCCATGTTTTTGTTTATGAGCGTAAGATCATCATCGTCGAGAGTCCCGAACAGACTTTTCGATACGGAACCTATGATGTTAAGCAAACCTCGTGTGCTCCGGGTATGTGTTAACGCTTTCAAGTGTTTTGCGAGTTGTTTTAGGTTATTGATGTGATTTTGTAATCCGCCTAACTCTTCGACGTATTGTTTGCTGATTGCACGTGAGTCTATTGTTAATTTATATGATTCTATTGCGCTTATCTGTTCGTATATGTCGCTAGTGTCTAATCCTACTATTACATTGGCAGTGTCGCTGTAGAAATATCCTTTTCCTATGTTTTCTACGAATACAGAGTTTCCTTCTAATGGTGTAATATTTATTTGCGCGGATACTATTCCGGCAAAGAGGAGCGTCGACCTGGAAAGTAAGGTTTTAAACGATTACCGTGTATCTTTTTGTCTTGAATCAGATAGTATGGAGTACATACTTTATCAATCGTGTACGGTCCTAATCATTCCACATCAAGTTTATGCCTTTTATGATCGTTATGTATTAAAACGGAGTCTCCTTCTTTGAAAACCGATTGAGGTTTTATAATTTTACGTTTTTGATCGCGCTGATATCGCTGTTTACTTTTGATCAATGTTTCGCGAGCGTGTCGGAGTCTAGAGTCCCATTCCTTTTTGCGGAACGTGACTTCGTCTGCGTATGTGCGTTGGGGATTCTTGGATATTGTGGAGGGAAGATTGGCTTGGTGTCCGAATGTGAGTTCGAATGGCGCGTAACCAGTAGAGTCGTGTATCATTGTGTTATATGCAAGGCATACAAAGTTAAGTTGATCGTCCCATTCTTCATCCGAATTTCGCTGTATCGATTTTAACATGTCCGTTATTACTGCGTGTGTCCGTTCTAACGATCCGTTACTTTGTGGGTGGAAGTATGTCGTTTTGATATGTTTGATTTTGAACGCGTCTTCGTACTGTTGCATTAAACTAGATATAAAATTCTGTCCGCGGTCAGTTAATATCTTTTTTGGAGCGGAAAAGATGTAAATGTAATGATTCAAGAGTGCGTTCCAAATTGTTTCCGCTTGCTGAGTTTTTAGTGGTACGAGTATTAAGTATTTTGTCAATTCGTCATGTATGGATAGAATGTACTGATTGCCTTTTTTCGTCTTTTTCAGTGGGCCTAATAAGTCCATAGCAATTTTATCGTTTGGTTCGAGGGGTGTGTCGGTGATACAAGGTTCTTCGCGCGGTCTCATACGTGTAGTTTTAGAGGTTTGGCAGGTGTCGCATGATTCTATATGTTGTTGTATACGTTTCATCAAATCTGGTACTCTGTGCCGTTCACGAATGCGGTCGTATGTCTTTTGTATACCGGAGTGTCCTACTAAATCGTGATTTTCTTTCAATAATTCGTCTATTTCTTCGTCGCTATATGTTTGAATTGGTTCCCATGCAAAATTTAATTCTTTTACGGTGTCGTTCAGGAATAGCAAAATTTGTTTGATCGCGTTCTTCTCGGTCTCTGTGAAACTGTCGTCGCCTATACCTATCTTTTCGTTTATATGAATAATTTCGTTTAATTTAGTTAACCATTCGATTCTGTCGTAATTTCCTAGCTCTGTTTTGGATAATTGATAGAAAGATTTACGGTTCGGAGTCATTTTGAGAATTTTGGGTAACGCGTAGGTAGATTTTTCCCAATCGTGATATTTTTTATCGAGTTCTATGTTCAAATTTTCGCGTCGTCTGGTCAGAACATGTATTCTAGATAGTGCGTCGGCTGCAGTATTATCTTTTCCTTTCGTGTATTCTATGTCGTATTCGTATTCTTCTAGTTTTAATCGCCATCTCATCAAGCGTGATGAGGGGTCTTTGCAATTCTGTAACCATTTTAGTGCTTGGTGATCGGTTCGGATGAGGAATTTCCGTCCTAACAGATATTGTCGGAGGCGTTTCACGGCCCATACTATTGCTAAAAGTTCTTTTTCTGTAGTGGAATAGTTTCCGGTGGGTTTAGAGTTCGCGAGATATAACAACATGGATGTCCGTCCTGTGATAAGATTGCACCTATACCTTCGTTACTGGCGTCAGTCGTTAATGTGAATGGTTTCGCAAAGTCTGGGAATTTTAGTACGGGTGATGAACAGAGTTTATTTTTTAATGTCTGGAATGCTTCCTGGGTTTTATCTGTCCAATGAAATGGTGTCTCCTTTTTTGTAAGTTCGGTCAATGGTTTCGCGATCTTAGAAGAGTTTCTGATGAACTTACGGTAATAACCTGCTAGTCCTAAGAACGATTTGATGTCTGTGGGATTACGTGGCTGTTTGAAATTGCTAACGGCTTCTAATTTTTTGGGATTTGGCTTTACACCGTCGGCGGTTACTATATGTCCAAGATATTCTAATTCTGGTTTGAGAAATTCGCATTTGTCCGGCTGTATTTTGAGTCCGAGTTCGCGTAGGCGTTGCAATACTATCGCGAGGTTGCTATTGTGCTCTTCAATCGACTGCCCGAATATTATAATGTCGTCTAAATATACGAAGCAATGTTTATTTATGAGTCCTCTTAGCGCGGTATCCATCATGCGTTGAAATGTTGCAGGTGCATTCTTTAAACCGAATGGCATCCTATTGTAATGATAGTGTCCTTGTGGTGTGGAGAATGCTGTGTACTTTTTAGAGTCTATGTCCATTGGGATTTGGTGGAATCCGGAGGATAAATCGAGGGCTGAGAAGCATTTTGCGTTGCCTAGTTGGGATAGTATGTCGTCTATGTCAGGTAATGGATATGCGTCCTGGTCAGTTAGTTCGTTTATTTTTCTGAAGTCTATTACAATTCGCCATTTCTGTTTCCCTGAGGCGTCTGCCTTTTTTGGTACTACCCAGACTGGTGACTTGTAAGGAGAATCAGATGGTTCTATAATGTTCTTTTCTAGCATTTCGTCCATTTGTCGTTTGATTTCTTCTTTATGGCATTCAGGCGGTCGGTAAGATTTTGTGTTAATGATTTTATTTTCTTTTAACGTTATTGTGTGTTTAGCAAGATTAGTGCATGGTAATAAGTCGGTCTCTAGATTGAATACGTCGAGGTAGAACAGCAATATCTTTTCGATTGGTTCACGGAGGGTTTTCTCTATATGCGAAAGTCTAATTAAATCTTTAAACGTGGAGACTTGATCATACGTATTTGAATTTTCGATAAAATTAGTCATTTTGGCTGGGCACTCACCACCATTGATAAAGCATATCGTTGTCGGTTTTCCTTCCAGGTAGACTGTTTTTGACACTGCTTGTTTTGGAGGTACGTCGTTTTCCTGTTGCAATAAAAGTATATTGTTGTCAAGTTTTAATTGTTGATTCGAGAGTTCAAATTTGAATTTAGATAGAGCTGGCAAACCGAGTATGCCGTCTTCTATAATTGGAAAGTTGTCTTCTACCACAAAAAATTCTAGAGTTTTGCCAAATAGTTTTATCAAAGCGTGTTCGTTGGTTTTAAATCTAGAGTGTCCCATCGAGAATTTCCGTTCTTTTGTTATTCTTGGTCGTAATACGCATCTTCGCTTGAGTATATTAATTCCTGCTCCGCTGTCAATGAGGAATTTATGTCGCTGTCCGTCGGATCGTAAAAGTACTGTGGGTAGTCTTCCTGCTGTGGCGTTAATTCGTAGGTCTGGTCTATTGGTTCCTCTATTTCTTCCTTGTGTGTCTCGAGATTGTGGACTGCTGGTGGTCTCGGAAATTGGCTGGGTGTTCGAAAATTTTTACATTGACTGGAGACATGTCCGATTTGGTTGCATTTGAAGCATTTTAATCGTGTCCTTTGGGCAAGTGGTATTTGTTCGGTTTGTCGGAAGCTTCTTGGCATTGGATTGGGTGTTGGAGTTGGTTTTTTAGTGATCGGATTAGGATTATTGGTTGTTAGTCGTTGCTGCTCAGGAAGTCGTAATCGTTCTATTGGTTTTGGTCGTCGATTTCGATCTTCCCTGAAGAATCGCTCGATGTCGGTGGCTTTCTTTTCGGCTTCAAGGATATTGTATGGTGGATTGGCGAGTAGTAATTGTCCTATTTCGCCTCTCAGGCCTCGGATAAAATCGATCACGGAGTCTTTTAAAATCCTGTCGTTCATAGCTCGTCTAGTAATTTCGTCACGGTATTCGTTCGTTGTACTGTATTGTAACTTATTGAGGGCTCTGCGGAACCTGATGATATAACTTTGCACACTTTCGTCGTGACGCTGTCTCGTTTCGCGTAGCTGGTCTTGATGTTCTCTAACAGAGTCTTGGGTGGCTACGTTTCGTCTTAGGGCATCGTACAGGTGTCCGTATTCGTATATCGGTATATTGCAGATGGCCATTGCGGCTTTACCCGTGATTTTCCCAATTTTGATCATTTTTAATAGTAGCGTGGGTTCGCTACACATGGCTCGTAATTCGCGTACTTCGCGTATGAATTCTTCTATTCCGATATTGTCTTCGCCGTTTAATTGCGGAATACATACTATCGCGTCTTTGGCCCGTAAGCTCGAAGAGGCGAATTGCGGTGGACGGTCTTCGTAAGAGGGATGGTTGCCTTCTTCTGTTCGAATTGGAACGCATGGTGGGGAAGTTCTATCTCTCGCGGCAACAGATTCGTCCATAGTAATAAGGGAGCCTAGTTCTGTAGTAGCGTCGCATCCTATTTTTATTTTAGAGATATTTTTGCCTAATAGTTCTATTTCCGCTGCACGCTTCTTATTTTCACTGTCGGCCGTCCGTTGTGTCTCTTCTACACGTTACGCAAGAATTTCAATTTGTTTTTGTATCACGTCGAGTATGGCACGAATCGAATTGTCCGTACCTCCGTTTGTAGAAACGGTTTCAATAGTTTCGACTTTGTCTTTTCGTGATGTGGGCATGATTCTAATTGAGCTTATTGAGTCTGAACTACTGTTGCTATTTGGACCCGAAGCGCTTGAGAAACTGGGTTTTCTCACACGGTATCGTGAAAATGAATCCAGATTTTTCAGCTTACCGTAGTAGCTATGACCGTTGAGGAGTCTCAGGGATGTTTCCTCTCTGGTTGGTTCTAGATTCCGAATCTTATTCGTAGGCTTGCTCTGCGCTGACCGTAGTCCTCTCGTCTAGTTTCACCGTAGTGGAACGTTGAATGTGCTGCAGGGCTTCGTAGTAGCAAAGATTCGCACTGGGTCCGTTGATCCTTCGATCTTCAATGATGCGCGTACGCCGAAATCGTAATTTCGTTTGCACTGAAGTGAATAGATCCTGGCAGGATCGCCAAAAATGTCGTGTAAAATTTAGGTAAAAATAAGGAACTTGTTAATTTCCGAAAAGGAGATTAAGTTCTTTTTATTTTTTTACTCAATTTATACAATTTTTTCGGTTCGCGATGATACACTTTCGATGCTTGGATTAGTTAAGAATTTTTTTATTAGACTGACTGGATGATTTTGAAGGGAGAATTTATATTCTTCCATTCGTTGGAGTGGGAGTAGGTTTTGTTTATACTTAGTGTAAAATTCGGAGAACGGCTGGAGTGATCGAATGCCACTCAGGCGGCTGAGAACGGATGCTGACCGGACGGTCACACGCGATAAGGCGTTCGGAATTTCGGTTTGTTATATACAGTTGCTCGAATTTCGTCTGTGACACACGCAACGCACGGCCGAGCTGCACAGTACCAACACTATCATCACCATCATCATCATCGACACGTGTCAATGTCTCCACCGCCCTTGTTGCTCTCATCGCCAGCTCCGATCGCGGCGACGCACAATCATCTGAACGTGAGCGGACACAGAAACGTGGTTACGCCACCGGATACACCAACAGATAGATCGCCACCGAGTCCTGGAAATAAGCTAAATAGATCGCAGCATTTGCCACGGGAAGCAACCGGCAGCGTCAGTTCTGGTCTTCCGGCTGCCACATTGGATCTAAGTAGCGCAGCAACCACCAATAGTCCGCATGAATTGTCCACGTTAGTTTAGAAATTCGGTCCGAACATTATATCTTCACATAGGATTGGAGATTAATAGTTGATAGTTAATTTACACATCGATCTTTTTATTTGTAAATTGGGTCGTGGTTTAGAGTTGGTTTGTAAAAATTCGTTCCTAATGGTTAAATGATGAATATTGATTAAGAATAATAGGCATTGATGTACCAATCTTTTTTTAACTTATATACTTGAGCACACGCATTGGAGATTTCACTTTTATTCAGTGAAACAGCAACTTCATTACTCGCTTATTCAATACGACAATTGCATATATTTCATGGACATTTTAACAATGTTTTGAATAATTTCTAACGGTACAATTGTGATGAAGTGAAAAAAATCGTGATAAGAAACAGAGAGAAAAGGTGCTCGTTAATGAATATTGACCAGAAATAAAGTAATTTCTAAAGAATATCCCGAAGACGTCGTAGATATTACGAAAGGAATGATTAATTTATACCCGCGTGTATCTTGCCATTACCATACTATTATTATTATTATTAATATTGTTAGTAGTCCTCGATTACATTATTATTAATATTAATATTATTGCCTTATTATTATTAATGTTATGGAACCTCTAGTCCTAGGTTACTTTCGCTGCCACGAAAGGATAAGATTTTCGAATTTTTGCCTATTACGTGTAATTCAAGTTTTCCTGTTGCGCATGCGCAGTAGAAAGAAAGTTAGCGGAACTCAAATCTCGAACTATAGAGAGTTGAAAAGTAGTAAAAGCAAAAAAGCACGAATAACATTTGTATTTGTGCTGGATTAAGTTTGATAATTGAAAATTGAGTTTGATGATAACATTTTTTTCGTATTCGCTTTGGTAAATATTAGTTTTATTTAAAATTGAACAAAGCATTTTATGTTTTTCAAATACGGCACATAATCGTAATATCGAATTTTGTAAACTGATAGTAAGAAACTCTATAATTCGAGACTGGAACTTTGATCAAGTTCACATTGAACGTAAACTGACTTAATTTTGTTATTTAAGCGTGTATACTATACGTGTTTGTTCCTTCTTCTCTTGTGCGCAGGCTATAGCTTAATTACTTCCAATAAACGCAGTTATATCGAATCAATGACCGATACAAATTTAGATTTTAGGATTATTTAAACAGGAGATTAAGAACTAAAAAGTATTGTTTTTATACTGCATATGTACATATGCAATATGAACGACAGTTTGTGTAATAATATGTACCCCTCTTCTTAGTTTACTTTTGTATATTTTGCGACATTTGATATTAATTTTATGAGGAACGTACCTACACTTTATCTTTGTAATTAAATGTGAAATGAAAGAAAAGAAATGACATGAGAAAAGGAAATTCGATGTATGAGTATATACGAATTGACGGAATTAAAATTTAACGCTATATTTAAATAGAAGACGTGAAATATCTCGTCATCTTAAAATAACTTGATCATTCCTATTCTTTTACATAAAAACACTTTTCGACTGTAACTTAAGAAACATGTCTGCTAACGTGAAACGTGCCAGAAAAAATTAACAACTTCCATTAAATTGGCAAATTTCTCATTAATATCGTAAAACTCGCGTTTACAAAGATCAGATCAGTGTACATAATATACAAAACAAATGCAGAATATATAAATATAGCACATACGTTCTGAATTATATTCGAATTGGGCAGGGTAACCAAGTGAAAATATGTAAATTTCACGATGTGTAATGTACACTTTATCGAACTTGTAAGTAGTGTAGAAATAGAATATTTTACACGCAACAAAATATACAAACGACAATACACAAGTTAAATTATTTGTTAGATCCATGTATAACAAGCATAGTACAAAAGTGTTTTAGCTTTATGTACTGGTAATTATGAGAAATACCAACTTAATAGATGTATTTGGTATGTGCCTAGTTAAGAAAACAATAAGTTATTCTGAACAGATAAAGCATTTAGTAGCTTGTGAAGTATGAATTTTCGAAAACGTAAGTATTTTATATCTAAGTAGTTAAGAAACGCGAGCAAGGGAAATCAAACAAAGGAACAAAGTTTTTTTGTTTAAAAATATTTAATTTGTTGTTCTATTATCCGAGGTTAGAAGCGATAATGTACAAAATCTGAATAAATAAGATTCTTCAATATTATTGAATTTTAATTCTAGGGTAAAGTAATATATCCGCATATTTTATTTATATACAATATGTATAAATAATGATGTGATTTGACTAATTTTGTTGAAAGAATATTTGTACTTTTTACGTAAAACTTCAGTCTTTTACAAACTTTCTTGTAATTAATAAACCAGTAAACACAATATTAATAAAATCTATTAAAATTATAAACAAACTCATAAGTTTTAATTTTAGTCCTTAAAGGTTGAAATATTTTGCTCCAATGTCGAGACATTTGTTTTAATCCAAAACATTACTATACTGAATCGATAATGTTGCATGTGCCACGAAAATGATGATAGTGTCAGATAACTTGTTGTGAAACGGAAAAGCATTGCATGTACATTTCTGTTGTTTTGTTGACCATGAGTTTGATGATCTTTTAAACTTGCCCATAGCTAAGAAATCAAACAGTATATCTAAACGAAATTAATTTCAAATTATTTTTTAGGTTCTAAGCTTTTATCTAATCTTTCAGAAGTTGCAAAATTTATTCCACAAGAGTCTTTTTTATCATAACCAAGTACACATCTTAAAACCATTTAAGTCTTCCTTAGTAATTTCTTCTTATCTTTAATAGTAACGAAAATAATTTAGATGAACGTTTTAAAATTGACACCCTGTATATTAAAAATAAAAGATATATTTTCTTCATAATTGGATAGGCTTTTTACAATGGCAATGTACAAATATCAAAATTGCAATTATACTATAACATATGTATATATATAAGCTTCACATTTAAACACAAGATTCTTTATTATATTTTTTTAATACCAATATTTTAATAATTATAACAAGGGTTTTTTAACAAGAGATGTATAACATTGTATACAAATTTTCAAAAACCTATAGATAATTTCAGTTATGCTCTTGCATCATTAATTGTTGATGGAACTCTTACCTCAATTCCATCTAGTTCCTTAGACATTACTATTTGACAGCCTAGCCGTGACCTGAAATTAAATATTATATAACTGAATATGTCAATAAATATATTTATTGCTATACAAATTAATACTAATACACAATAAGATTTCTATTTATCCATTTGAAAATCAACATTGTAAATATGCTAATTCCAACATAGATTTGTAATGATTATAGGGTCATAAATAAAAAACTATGAAAATTTATTATAATTTCAGTTTCGTAGTATTCAGAGATAGCGATTTGAAATTCTACATTGAGATGCAGATTTCGAAGTACCCAATACTAACCTGTTTTTACATAAATTTAAATAGAAAAATTCACTTTATAAAATATTAAAAGGTAATAGAATTAATAATGTGAATGATTTGATACTGATTATTATGAACTAACGTATTTGTTAATTCATATGCTAAATCCAACATGTCTAATTCTTCATCTGTTGGTTTGTCAGGAAGTGCATCATAAACTTCTTTCGAAAATATTAAATGGCACGTACTACAAGTTAATGTTCCTTCACAAGCACCTATATCAATTATATTTTAATATTACAACATACTTATATAATAAAGTATCAAAAGTTAAAAATAATAAGAATATTAAACTTGATAAAAATTAAAATTTTCAAATATTTTCTACCTCAAAATTATTTATTTTAAATTAAGTAAATTATGCTTCTTTAAAACATACCATATCCATCTAAATCAATTTCATTATTTACTACTATGTCTAATATAGTATCTCCAACTTTCCCTTTTGCTTTGATTCTCTCTCCACTTGCTTTAACAAACGTTATATTTACTCTGAAAATAATATTTATGAAAGATAAAAATTATCTCAATATAATTTTCTTTATTTTTTGTGTTTCTTCAATTAATCTTCTCTTAATTATACCTTAATTATATGTATCACTTATGATAATAGAAATAATTTAAAAATAAGATATACTTGTCTTAATAATACATAAATAAAATTCGTATATCATATATTTATAACAGTGTTATATTTTTAGTTGTTCACTGTCAATGTTGTTCTTATTAATACTATTCTATTAATACTATGTTATTTTTCTAGATGTTATACTCCTACAAAGAGAAAAATTTCTTAGACATTATTATTAGCATTATTATTTTGACACCAATTTTATATTGGAAGGTAAGTACTGAAATTCTATTAAAAAAAGAAGGAAAGCACAAGAAAATTTGTATCACTTACTCTTGTTTTTCTGAAAGTGGTTGCGTGGTCGATATTCCTCTTGTTGCCTGCAAAAAGGGCAACGTTGTGTTGCTTGTATATTTTGAATAATTTGATGCAATACCGAGAATTGATCTCGAAAATTTTTGTAATTGATTTACTAACGCCATTCCACTGTCATAAATATCATGAGTATGGGACACCCTGACCGAACACCAGATAAGTATTGCGGAAAATATCAATTGGAGATCAATTGTACTTTGTACAAAAACTTCCACGGCATTCTTCGGCTGCTATACTGGGACGTTCCCTTACTGTGATAGGTTATAAAACGATTCCTAACACAAGTGACGTATCTCTACCGGACACGTGCTCTTCGGGCCACACGTTTTATGATACAAGACCAGCAAAATGATCAATGTGTAATTTTACATATCTTACATTTTTTCCAAATGAAATATTGTTTTTATTAAACGTTTAAAACCTCAGGCAACATTTATTTCATCTGATTTCAGTTTTACAAATATATATCTATAATACATATCTGTATAAATTACGGTCTGGTTATATCAAACAGGGACCGACACTCGCTAGGGAAAACTGCCCAAAAATTGAATCGTAAAAACCAATATGAAAGACAACAAATTTCTCGTTCTGCGGAACAAATAGAAATGAGCAGAGTATCTTTATCTTTATCTGAGACATTCAAAGCGTATCACGCATACGCTAAACATGAAGAAAACTTTCTTGTCTTCCATGTTCATTTTTCCCTTTCCATTGCCGAACGGTTTCTTCTATATTTATTTATATGTTCGTGATTGATGCTATTGACAACATACAACTAAGGGGAAATACGAATAGTAATAGATATATGTATAATTCATTATGCAATTTTATAGAATTAAATCTTATTTATCTTCAGATATAAAAACTATATTTACCAGCTGAAACACTAACGCATATGCAGTATAATATAATCTACTTAACAATCTCGTTTTAGTTATAATATGTGATTAATTCTTTTGCTATTTCGCTATAAACAGTTTCTTGTGCATACAATATTTTTTTATAGTATTCTAATATATTGTTAGATATTGTAAAGAAAGTAAAATACAGTTATTGAAGTTTGGGAACATTCAATGTTAACCTTGCTTCAAAAAATAATCTTTCGAATGAATGGGGAATAGATTTTTAGTATTATAGTTGGTATAATGTCATCATTGTTTACAATGTGTTAGAGTTAAAGAAATGAGACAAATTAATATTTCAGAAGCAAATTCAATATTTAAATGATGTTATTTTAAAATGGCAGATGATATGAATGTTCTTTTTATACGAGGAAATGGAAACGTATGTATGGTAATGGAAACGTAATGGTTTTAACATTATTTTAGTACAAGATCTTAGCATAATAGTAATTAACAGTATCCATTACCTTTTAGTCAATTTTTGAAAAATAACATATATGATAATTTGCAATAGTTTGATAATAAAATACTTGTATCAATATTAATAACGTATAATTTGCTATCTCAAAAGGATACAGACACAGCCAATGATAATGTTTGGGATGATAGTGCATTAATAGAAGCATATGATAAAGCAATAAATTTAGCAAAAGAAGAAGTTATCAAGCGAATGGGAATGGATGTTGGAAATTCTCAACCGAAAGAAAACCTACAAAATCTTAAGCAGCCTAAACACGCAAGTAAATTACACAAGGTTGTGATTTTGATAGAATATTACAAATTTGATACAAAATATTATTAAATATATTGATTAAGAAGCAAATTATTTTATTTTGCTATTTACTTATATTTATTTGTATACACATCTTTTCTCTATAGAAATGGATCATAGGAGCACCTTATCGTGCAATATACTCAGAGGATGGAGAAATTTATGAAGCTATAATATCAAAAATTTACGAAAACAATGGCACGTGTTGAAGTGGTTACCACTTCTAAGAAAACTCTACATCTGGTCTTTTTTAGTTTTCTCAAGCACTGAAGCCATCGACAGCGTGTAGACAAAAGACTGCGACGAAGTCAGGCCATAAACAGTAGACAGGCGACGTTGGCTTCGGGGTTTTTCAGTTATTAGGTAACACAGCTAGCGTGCGGATCTGGACCAGCTCAAATTGTATTTTTACTTATTACACTTCTATTTAAATATATTTTCTACCTTACAATTTATCCGCGTGTTTTCTCTGTTTACACACCGAATAACCTCAACAGGTTATGGGCCCAGGGCTGTAAATTGCAAGGTAGCAACGTGAAATGAATAAATTGTTAATGTGTTGTGCTTAGTAAAATAAGGGATAGTGCTAAAATGGAATCAGCAAGTGCGAAGGTCGAGATGTTACGCGGCGAAGAAAATTGGCTCCAGTGGCGTTTTGTTATGCGTACACTTTTGGAGGAAGATGACGACCTGATCAACGTGTGTGAAGGGAATTTGTGTCATCCAGGTAACAGCGCGGAGAAAGAAATCGCTCGTGGAAGATTTTTGAAAGCAGATCGATTAGCGAGAAAATTAATCGTGACCTCAGTAGGAAAGAAACCGTTGGATCTTCTTTTATGTTGCACGACAGCACATGAAATGTGGAAAAAGCTGAATACAGTATATGACATGAAGTCATGAGGATGAGAATTTAAATATGGTCCAGAAGCAGTGCTTCGATTTTAAATGGGAAGAATCTGAAAATGTCTCTTACAACCTATCAAAGTTGGAACTCATAGCGGCGAAGATGAAAGTCCTTGGGAGTGAAATTGACGACAAAATGCTGATAACACGCATTTTATCGGTGTTACCAAACAAATTCGATCATTTTCACAGTGCGTGGGATTCCGTGGAAGAAGAAAAGAAGACCTTAGACAGGCTTAGTACCAGGCTGATGACGGAAGAAATTAGATGGAAGAAAGACGACCAGGAAACATCGGTGGCACTGGTAACAAAAGGTAATAACTATAAAAGGGAACAGCAGAAGCAGTCAAGTAAACGTGAATACGAGAAACAAGGACCAAGTTGCTTTAACTGTGGAAAAGTTGGCCATCTAAAGAAGGATTGCTTTAGATGCTTTATATGCAAAAGGAAAGGCCACACCAGCAAAAACTGTTTTAAAAATAACAGAAGAAGCAACAATAGAGACAACCAGGAACCTAGAAACCAAAATCGGGATCACAGCGGAATTGGTCTATTAGGAAGTACCTCAGCGATACAAACGGCAAACGCTGATGTTTGGATAATCGACTCAGGAGCTACGGATCACATGACAGGACGAC
>NW_022883921.1:0-24462 GCF_011952255.1 Bombus vosnesenskii | reverse complement strand
ATTATACACTTTAGAGAGGACTGGTTGGGTCAGAGTGATATAAGCTTACAAGTTCTCGAGGAGTTCTACCGAAGTTACATTTACGTTTGCATAATTTCACCGAAAAAGATACTCTGTAGAATGACAGGTTCGTTTGTTTATGTGATCCGCGATCGCAACTATTTCAAGGAGATTTTATAAATAACCATACACACGATATTCAGTGTATTTTCGTATTCTCGTTTATTTTTGGGAGATTTGTAAAACTGTTGAACAAAATAATTGAGTAACGATTATATTTGCTGAGAAAAAGTCTTTTTCTCTGTACCCCTCCTTCTACGTCAAGCATGTAGTATTGACAATAAGATTGACAATGGCTGAAAGTAATCCAAAAGAGTTTTCACCATGGTTATCGGTAACGAAAAAGATTTGAATCATCTTTAATACTTATTCGTAACTAGAATCATTTCAACTAAAATGTAAATTCTTATATTATAACTTTTTTAATTTGTTATGGCCCCTGACTACAACCTAACCTATCATTCTTATTTCGTAGGAGAAGACGAATGCCGTGAAGGCGTTAGCGCGCGAACAGTGCGAAGCGGCGGTACAGCTGCAGCAGCAGCTGCAACAGCACCAGAACCAGCACCAGCTACAACAGCAACAACAACTACGTGGCCCGTTAACCATCCACCATGCTGGCTGCCCAACGAAAGTCGGGCCCGTGACGAACCAACTAAATACCAGCCACGTGTCGTGTAAAATTTAGGTAAAAATAAGGAACTTGTTAATTTTCGAAAAGGAGATTAAGTTCTTTTTATTTTTTTACTCAATTTATACAATTTTTTCGGTTCGCGATGATACACTTTCGATACTTGGATTAGTTAAGAATTTCTTTATTAGACTGACTGGATGATTTTGAAGGGAGCATTTATATTCTTCCATTCGTTGGAGTGGGAGAAGGTTTTGTTTATACTTAGTGTAAAATTCGGAGAACGGCTGGAGGGATCGAATGCCACTCAGGCGGCTGAGAACGGGTGCTGACCGGACGGTCACACGCGATAAGGCGTTCGGAATTTCGGTTTGTTATATACAGTTGCTCGAATTTCGTCTGTGACATTCCCCCCTTCTTAGATTGAACTTGATCCCTCAAGTTTTCTTCTGAAGATTTTTGTGGAATCGGGCTTGACGTGGCTTGAAAATTACAGCTGATTCCTCCTCTTCATCTGAGTGGTATGTGTTGGTTGGAATATAGATGTTGGGTGTTGAGCCCAGGGTGAGTGGTACTGGTGGGGCTGTCGCATTGTGGCTGTTGATTACAGTTTCATTTCGGCAGCAAAATAAATTGATACATAATTTGTTCGGTATACATTTCCTGATGCATTTGAATACCCCTATTTTGTTTAATCCATATATACCTAGTATGCCTAATGCTATGTACCCCAATATCTGGAGCGTGGTTAGTCCCCAATACTGTATAATTTTAATTCTGTGTTCGAAATTAAGAGTTTCTATCTCGTCGCCTATTTTATCGATCGTTGTTTTATAGCCTTGTAAATTATCTATTATTTTCGGTGCTCGCTCGAGTTTATCTAATAGATGAGTGAAACTATCGTTTGTTTTGAGCGCTAGGGTTTTGTTTTGATTTCGTATATGACTTCGTTTTTTGTTTCGCCTATACGCATGTGTTCGTCTTTGTACAATATATCGCAAGAAGTGTTAGCTCTTATGATGGAAGGCTTGTCAAGTTTTTGTAAGGTATGTTTCGTTTGGCAAATTGTGTCTATTTTATCGGATTTGCTGGTATCGCAATGTAACAGTTGCTAGTTTTGAGCGGTATAAAGCTAATGTCTTCAATCTTAAGTACAGTTATTTGACAATGTTCAATGTGTGGTTTGAAATTTATTATTTCGCTGCGACAATCGGTTCTTGAATTTCTGTCATGGATAGGTAGTGTTTGTTTGCATATAGCGGTTCCGGCTCGATTCTTACAAAGTTTGTTGATATACTCGATATCAGCGTTTATAAATGAAAGACCTGAAGTTAAATATATCTGATGTTCGACTACTGGAGCCAAAAATACTCCATTTCTTTTACTCGGGATAGGATATACTTGTAATATGTTCCATTCTGTGTTAGAGACTAAAGGTACTATGATCTTGAAAAATATTTTGTCATCTATTGTGAAGATTTTAATATCACTGATGTCGAGTATGAATTGAAAATGTTCGGTTTTGGCAGAAATCGCGGTGTTGTACATCTGGCTACCTATTGTCTTGGCGTAATTTTCTATGAATTCATTGGGGTCAAGTATTTGTGGACTAATTATTCCTTGTTTGCCTAATATCATGACGTTAAGTATTTCATCTAATTGGAAGTGTAAAGTTTGCACCGCGGTGTCGACTTTCATGATCATCTTAAGCATAGATCTATCGATATTTGCCTGCTGTTGTAATCTTAATATATCACTATATGATCTCTCTAAGTGGTTTAGGTTTTCTGAGTTTACAATTTTTCTAATAAGTGATGTTTGATTAGCAATTATGGTCTTGATTTTATTATTATCATCGAATAGTTTGTCCATATTTTTGTTTATGAGCGTAAGATCATCATCGTCGAGAGTCCCGAACAGACTTTTCGATACGGAACCTATGATGTTAAGCAAACCTCGGGTGCTCCGGGTATGTGTTAACGCTTTCAAGTGTTTTGCGAGTTGTTTTAGGTTATTGATGCGATTTTGTAATCCGCCTAACTCTTCGACGTATTGTTTGCGGATTGCACGTGAGTCTATTGTTAATTTATATGATTCTATTGCGCTTATCTGTTCGTATATGTCGCTAGTGTCTAATCCTACTATTACATTGGCAGTGTCGCTGTATAAATATCCTTTTCCTATGTTTTCTGCGAATACAGAGTTTCCTTCTAATGGTGTAATATTTATTTGCGCGGATACTATTCCGGCAAAGAGGAGCGTCGACCTGGAAAGTAAGGTTTTAAACGATTACCGTGTATCTTTTTGTCTTGAATCCGATAGTATGGAGTACATACTTTATCAATCGTGTACGGTCCTAACCATTCCACATCAAGTTTATGCCTTTTATGATCGTTATGTATTAAAACGGAGCCTCCTTCTTTGAAAACTGATTGAGGCTTTATAATTTTACGTTTTTGATCGCGCTGATATCGCTGTTTACTTTTGATCAATGTTTCGCGAGCGTGTCGGAGTCTAGAGTCCCATTCCTTTTTGCGGAACGTGACTTCGTCTGCGTATGTGCGTTGGGGATTCTTGGATATCGTGGAGGGAATATTGGCTTGGTGTCCGAATGTGAGTTCGAATGGCGTGTAACCAGTAGAGTCGTGTATCATTGTGTTATATGCAAGGCATACAAAGTTAAGTTGATCGTCCCATTCTTCATCCGAATTTCGCTGTATCGATTTTAACATGTCTGTTACTACTGCGTGTGTCCGTTCTAACGATCCGTTACTTTGTGGGTGGAAGGATGTCGTTTTGATATGTTTGATTTTGAACGCGTCTTCGTACTGTTGCATTAAACTAGATATAAAATTCTGTCCGCGGTCAGTTAATATCTTTTTTGGAGCGGAAAAGATGTAAATGTAATTATTCAAGAGTGCGTTCCAAATTGTTTCCGTTTGCTGAGTTTTTAGTGGTACGAGTATTAAGTATTTTGTCAATTCGTCATGTATGGATAGAATGTACTGATTGCCTTTTTTCGTCGTTTTCAGTGGGCCTAATAAGTCCATAGCAATTTTATCGTTTGGTTCGAGGGGTGTGTACGTGATACAAGGTTCTTCGCGCGGTCTGATACGTGTAGTTTTAGATGTTTGGCAGGTGTCGCATGATTCTATATGTTGTTGTATACGTTTCATCAAATCTGGTACTCTGTGCCGTTCACGAATGCGGTCGTATGTCTTTTGTATACCGGGGTGTTCTACTAAATCGTGATTTTCTTTCAATAATTCGTCTATTTCTTCGTCGCTATATGTTTGAATTGGTTCCCATGCAAAATTTAATTCTTTTACGGTGTCGTTCAGGAATAGTAAAATTTGTTTGATTGCGTTCTTTTCGGTCTCTGTGAAACTGTCGTCGCCTATACCTATCTTTTCGTTTATATGAATAATTTCGTTTAATTTAGTTAACCATTCGATTCTGTCGTAATTTCCTAGCTCTGTTTTGGATAATTGATAGAAAGATTTACGGTTCGGAGTCATTTTGAGAATTTTGGGTAACGCGTCGGTAGATTTTTCCCAATCGTGATATTTTTTATCGAGTTCTATGTTCAAATTTTCGCGTCGTCTGGTCAGAACATGTATTCTAGATAGTGCGTCGGCTGCAGTATTATCTTTTCCCTTCGTGTATTCTATGTCGTATTCGTATTCTTCTAGTTTTAGTCGCCATCTCATCAAGCGTGATAAGGGGTCTTTGCAATTCTGTAACCATTTTAGTGCTTGGTGATCGGTTCGGATGAGGAATTTCCGTCCTAACAGATATTGTCGGAGGCGTTTCACGGCCCATACTATTGCTAAAAGTTCTTTTTCTGTAGTGGAATAGTTTCGTTCCGGTGGGTTTAGAGCTCGCGAGATATAACAACATGGATGTCCGTCCTGTGATAAGATTGCACCTATACCTTCGTTACTGGCGTCAGTCGTTAATGTGAATGGTTTCGCAAAGTCTGGGAATTTTAGTACGGGTGATGAACACAGTTTGTTTTTTAATGTCTGGAATGCTTCCTGGGTTTTATCTGTCCAATGAAATGGTGTCTCCTTTTTTGTAAGTTCGGTCAATGGTTTCGCGATCTTAGAAAAGTTTCTGATGAACTTACGGTAATAACCCGCTAGTCCTAAGAACGATTTGATGTCTGTGGGATTACGTGGCTGTTTGAAATTGCTAACGGCTTCTAATTTTTTGGGATTTGGCTTTACACCTTCGGCGGTTACTATATGTCCAAGATATTCTAATTCTGGTTTGAGAAATTCGCATTTGTCCGGCTGTATTTTGAGTCCGAGTTCGCGTAGGCGTTGCAATACTATCGCGAGGATGCTATTGTGCTCTTCAATCGACTGTCCGAATATTATAATGTCGTCTAAATATACGAAGCAATGTTTATTTATGAGTCCTCTTAGCGCGGTATCCATCATGCGTTGAAATGTTACAGGTGCATTCTTTAAACCGAATGGCATCCTATTGTAATGATAGTGTCCTTGTGGTGTGGAGAATGCTGTGTACTTTTTAGAGTCTATGTCCATTGGGATTTGGTGGAATCCGGAGGATAAATCGAGGGCTGAGAAGAATTTTGCGTCTGCCTTTTTTGGTACTACCCAGACTGGTGACTTGTAAGGAGAATCAGATGGTTCTATAATGTTCTTTTCTAGCATTTCGTCCATTTGTCGTTTGATTTCTTCTTTATGGCATTCAGGCGGTCGGTAAGATTTTGTGTTAATGATTTTATTTTCTTTTAACGTTATTGTTTGTTTAGCAAGATTAGTGCATGGTAATAAGTCGGTCTCTAGATTGAATACGTCGAGGTAGAACAGCAATATCTTTTCGATTGGTTCACGGAGGGTTTTCTCTATATGCGAAAGTCTAACTAAATCTTTAAACGTGGAGACTTGATCATACGTATTTGAATTGTCGATAAAATTAGTCATTTTGGCTGGGCACTCACCACCATTGATAAAGCATATCGTTGTCGGTTTTCCTTCCAGGTAGACTGTTTTTGACACTGCTTGTTTTGGAGGTACGTCGTTTTCCTGTTGCAATAAAAGTATATTATTGTCAAGTTTTAATTGTTGATTCGAGAGTTCAAATTTGAATTTAGATAGAGCTGGCAAACCGAGTATGCCGTCTTCTATAATTGGAAAGTTGTCTTCTACCACAAAAAATTCTAGAGTTTTGCCAAATAGTTTTATCAAAGCGTGTTCGTTGGTTTTAAATTTAGAGTGTCCCATCGAGAATTTCCGTTCTTTTGTTATTCTTGGTCGTAATACGCATCTTCGCTTGAGTATATTAATTCCTGCTCCGCTGTCAATGAGGAATTTATGTCGCTGTCCGTCGGATCGTAAAAGTACTGTGGGTAGTCTTCCTGTTGTGGCGTTAATTCGTAGGTCTGGTCTATTGGTTCCTCTCTTTCTTCCTTGTGTGTCTCGAGATTGTGGACTGCTGGTGGTCTCGGAAATTGGCTGGGTGTTCGAAAATTTTTACATTGACTGGAGACATGTCCGATTTGCTTGCATTTGAAGCATTTTAATTGTGTCCTTTGGGCAAGTGGTATTTGTTCGGTTTGTCGGAAGCTTCTTGGCATTGGATTGGGTGTTGGAGTTGGTTTTTTAGTGATCGGATTAGGATTATTGGTTGTTAGTCGTTGCTGCTCAGGAAGTCGTAATCGTTCTATTGGTTTTGGTCGTCGATTTCGATCTTCCCCGAAGAATCGCTCGATGTCGGTGGCTTTCTTTTCGGCTTCAAGGATATTGTATGGTGGATTGGCGAGTAGTAATTGTCCTATTTCGCCTTTCAGGCCTCGGATAAAATCGATCACGGAGTCTTTTAAAATCCTGTCGTTCATGGCTCGTCTAGTAATTTCGTCACGGTATTCGTTCGTTATACTGTATTGTAACTTATTGAGCGCTCTGCGGAACCTGATGATATAATTTTGCACACTTTCGTCGTGACGCTGTCTCGTTTCGCGTAGCTGGTCTTGATGTTCTCTAACAGAGTCTTGGTGGCTACGTTTCGTCTTAGGGCATCGTACAGGTGTCCGTATTCGTATATCGGTATATTGCAGATGGCCATTGCGGCTTTACCCGCGATTTTCCCGATTTTGATCATTTTTAATAGTAGCGTGGGTTCGCTACACATGGCTCGTAATTCGCGTACTTCGCGTATGAATTCTTCTACTCCGATATTGTCTTCGCCGTTTAATTGCGGAATACATACTATCGCCTCTTTGGCCCGTAAGCTCGGAGAGGCGAATTGCGGTGGACGGCCTTCGTAAGAGGGATGGTTGCCTTCTTCTGTTCGAATTGGAACGCATGGTGGGGAAGTTCTATCTCTCGCGGCAACAGATTCGTCCATAGTAATAAGGGAGCCTAGTTCTGTAGTAGCGTCGCGTCCTATTTTTATTTTAGAGATATTTTTGCCTAATAGTTCTATTTCCGCTGCACGCTTCTTATTTTCACTGCCGGCCGTCCGTTGTGTCTCTTCTACACGTTGCGCAAGAATTTCAATTTGTTTTTGTATCACGTCGAGTATGGCACGAATCGAATTGTCCGTACCTCCGTTTGTAGAAACGGTTTCAATAGTTTCGACTTTGTCTTTTCGTGATGTGGGCATGATTCTAATTGAGCCTATTGAGTCTGAACTACTGTTGCTATTTGGACTCGAAGCGCTTGAGAAACTGGGTTTTCTCACACGGTATCGTGAAAATGAATCCAGATTTTTCAGCTTACCGTAGTAGCTATGACCGTTGAGGAGTCTCAGGGATGTTTCCTCTCTGGCTGGTTCTAGATTCCGAATATTATTCGTAGGCTTGCTCTGCGCTGACCGTAGTCCTCTCGTCTAGTTTCACCGTAGTGGAACGTTGAATGTGCTGCAGGGCTTCGTAGTAGCAAAGATTTGCACTGGGTCCGTTGATCCTTCGATCTTCAATGATGCGCGTACGCCGAAATCGTAATTTCGTTTGCACTGAAGTGAATAGATCCTGGCAGGATCGCCAAAAATGTCGTGTAAAATTTAGGTAAAAATAAGGAACTTGTTAATTTCCGAAAAGGAGATTAAGTTCTTTTTATTTTTTTACTCAATTTATACAATTTTTTCGGTTCGCGATGATACGCTTTCGATGCTTGGATTAGTTAAGAATTTCTTTATTAGACTGACTGGATGATTTTGAAGGGAGCATTTATATTCTTCCATTCGTTGGAGTGGGAGAAGGTTTTGTTTATACTTAGTGTAAAATTCGGAGAACGGCTGGAATGATCGAATGCCACTCAGGCGGTTGAGAACGGGTGCTGACCGGACGGTCACACGCGATAAGGCGTTCGGAATTTCGGTTTGTTATATACAGTTGCTCGAATTTCGTCTGTGACACACGCAACGCACGGCCGAGCTGCACAGTACCAACACTATCATCACCATCATCATCATCGACACGTGTCAATGTCTCCACCGCCCTTGTTGCTCTCATCGCCAGCTCCGATCGCGGCGACGCACAATCATCTGAACGTGAGCGGACACAGAAACGTGGTTACGCCACCGGATACACCAGCAGATAGATCGCCACCGAGTCCTGGAAATAAGCCAAATAGATCGCAGCATTTGCCACGGGAAGCAACCGGCAGCGTCAGTCCTGGTCTTCCGGCTGCCACATTGGATCTAAGTAGCGCAGCAACCACCAATAGTCCGCATGAATTGTCCACGTTAGTTTAGAAATTTGGTCCGAACATGATATCTTCACATAGGATTGGAGATTAATAGTTGATAGTTAATTTACACATCGATCTTTTTATTTGTAAATTGGGTCGTGGTTTAGAGTTGGTTTGTAAAAATTCGGTCCTAATGGTTAAATGATGAATATTGATTAAGAATAATAGGCATTGATGTACCAATCTTTTTTAACTTATATACTTGAGCACACGCATTGGAGATTTCACTTTTATTCAGTGAAACAGCAACTTCATTACTCGCTTATTCAATACGGCAATTGCATATATTTCATGGACATTTTAACAAAGTTTTGAATAATTTCTAACGGTACAATTGTGATGAAGTGAAAAAATCGTGATAAGAAACAGAGAGAAAAGTTGCTCGTTAATGAATATTGACCAGAAATAAAGTAATTTCTAAAGAATATCCCGAAGACGTCGTAGATATTACGAAAGGAATGATTAATTTATACCCGCGTGTATCTTGCCATTACCATACTATTATTATTATTATTATTATTAATATTGTTAGTAGTACTCGATTACATTATTATTAATATTAATATTATTGCCTTATTATTATTAATGTTATGGAACCTCTAGTCCTAGGTTACTTTCGCTGCCACGAAAGGATAAGATTTTCGAATTTTTGACTATTACGTGTAATTCAAGGTTTCCTGTTGCGCATGCGCAGTAGAAAGAAAGTTAGCGGAACTCAAATCTCGAACTATAGAGAGTTGAAAAGTAGTAAAAGTAAAAAAGCACGAATAACATTTGTATTTGTGCTGGATTAAGTTTGATAATTGAAAATTGAGTTTGATGATAACATTTTTTTCGTATTCGCTTTGGTAAATATTAGTTTTATTTAAAATTGAACAAAGCATTTTATGTTTTTCAAATACGGTACATAATCGTAATATCGAATTTTGTAAACCGATAGTAAGAAACTCTATAATTCGAGACTGGAACTTTGATCAAGTTCACATTGAACGTAAACTGACTTAATTTTGTTATTTAAGCGTGTATACTATACGTGTTTGTTCCTTCTTCTCTTGTGCGCAGGCTATAGCTTAATTACTTCCAATAAACGCAGTTATATCGAATCAATGACCGATACAAATTTAGATATTAGGATTATTTAAACAAGAGATTAAAAACTAAAAAGTATTGTTGTTATACTGCATATGTACATATGCAATATGAACGACAGTTTGTGTAATAATATGTACCCCTCTTCTTAGTTTACTTTTGTATATTTTGCGACATTTGATATTAATTTTATGAGGAACGTACTTACACTTTATCTTTGTAATTAAATGTGAAATGAAAGAAAAGAAATGACATGAGAAAAGGAAATTCGATGTATGAGTATATACGAATTGATGGAATTAAAATTTAACGCTATATTTAAATAGAAGACGTGAAATATCTTGTCATCTTAAAATAACTTGATCATTCCTATTCTTTTACATAAAAACACTTTTCGACTGTAACTTAAGAAACATGTCTGCTAACGTGAAACGTGCCAGAAAAAATTAACAACTTCCATTAAATTGGCAAATTTCTCATTAATATCGTAAAACCCGCGTTTACAAAGATCAGATCAGTGTACATAATATACAAAACAAATGCAGAATATATAAATATAGCACATACGTTCTGAATTATATTCGAATTGGGCAGGGTAACCAAGTGAAAATATGTAAATTTCACGATGTGTAATGTACACTTTATCGAACTTGTAAGTAGTGTAGAAATAGAATATTTTACACGTAACAAAATGTACAAACGACAATACACAAGTTAAATTATTTGTTAGATCCATGTATAACAAGCATAGTACAAAAGTGTTTTAGCTTTATGTACTGGTAATTATGAGAAATACCAACTTAATAGATGTATTTGGTATGTGCCTAGTTAAGAAAACAATAAGTTATTCTGAACAGATAAAGCATTTAGTAGCTTGTGAAGTATGAATTTTCGAAAACGTAAGTATTTTATATCTAAGTAGTTAAGAAACGCGAGCAAGGGAAATCAAACAAAGGAACAAAGTTTTTTTGTTTAAAAATATTTAATTTGTTGTTCTATTATCCGAGGTTAGAAGCGATAATGTACAAAATCTGAATAAATAAGATTCTTCAATATTATTGAATTTTAATTCTAGGGTAAAGTAATATATCCGCATATTTTATTTATATACAATATGTATAAATAATGATGTGATTTGACTAATTTTGTTGAAAGCATATTTGTACTTTTTACGTAAAACTTCAGTCTTTTACAAACTTTCTTGTAATTAATAAACCAGTAAACACAATATTAATAAAATCTATTAAAATTATAAACAAACTCATAAGTTTTAATTTTAGTCCTTAAAGGTTGAAATATTTTGCTCCAATGTCGAGACATTTGTTTTAATCCAAAACATTACTATACTGAATCGATAATGTTGCATGTGCCACGAAAATGATGATAGTGTCGGATAACTTGTTGTGAAACGGAAAAGCATTGCATGTACATTTCTGTTGTTTTGTTGACCATGAGTTTGATGATCTTTTAAACTTGCCCATAGCTAAGAAATCAAACAGTATATCTAAACGAAATTAATTTCAAATTATTTTTTAGGTTCTAAGCTTTTATCTAATCTTTCAGAAGTTGCAACATTTATTCCACAAGAGTCTTTTTTATCATAACCAAGTACACATCTTAAAACCATTTAAGTCTTCCTTAGTAATTTCTTCTTATCTTTAATAGTAACGAAAATAATTTAGATGAACGTTTTAAAATTGACACCCTGTATATCAAAAATAAAAGATATATTTTCTTCATAATTGGATAGGCTTTTTACAATGGCAATGTACAAATATCAAAATTGCAATTATACTATAACATATGTATATATATAAGCTTCACATTTAAACACAAGATTCTTTATTATATTTTTTAATACCAATATTTTAATAATTATAACAAGGGTTTTTTAACAAGAGATGTATAACATTGTATACAAATTTTCAAAAACCTATAGATAATTTCAGTTATGCTCTCGCATCATTAATTGTTGATGGAACTCTTACCTCAATTCCATCTAGTTCCTTAGACATTACTATTTGACAGCCTAGCCGTGACCTGAAATTAAATATTATATAACTGAATATGTCAATAAATAGATTTATTGCTATACAAATTAATACTAATACACAATAAGATTTCTATTTATCCATTTGAAAATCAACATTGTAAATATGCTAATTCAAACATAGATTTGTAATGATTATAGGGTCGTAAATAAAAAACTATGAAAATTTATTATAATTTCAGTTTCGTAGTATTCAGAGATAGCGATTTGAAATTCTACACTGAGATGCAGATTTCGAAGTACCCAATACTAACCTGTTTTTACATAAATTTAAATAGAAAAATTCACTTTATAAAATATTAAAAGGTAATAGAATTAATAATGTGAATGATTTGATACTGATTATTATGAACTAACGTATCTGTTAATTCATATGCTAAATCCAACATGTCCAATTCTTCATCTGTTGGTTTGTCAGGAAGTGCATCATAAACTTCTTTCGAAAATATTAAATGGCACGTACTACAAGTTAATGTTCCTTCACAAGCACCTATATCAATTATATTTTAATATTACAACATACTTATATAATAAAGTATCAAAAGTTAAAAATAATAAGAATATTAAACTTGATAAAAATTAAAATTCTCAAATATTTTCTACCTCAAAATTATTTATTTTAAATTAAGTAAATTATGCTTCTTTAAAACATACCATATCCATCTAAATCAATTTCATTATTTACTACTATGTCTAATATAGTATCTCCAACTTTCCCTTTTGCTTTGATTCTCTCTCCACTTGCTTTAACAAACGTTATATTTTCTCTGAAAATAATATTTATGAAAGATAAAAATTATCTCAATATAATTTTCTTTATTTTTTGTGTTTCTTCAATTAATCTTCTCTTAATTATACCTTAATTATATGTATCACTTATGATAATAGAAATAATTTAAAAATAAGATATACTTGTCTTAATAATACATAAATAAAATTCGTATATCATATATTTATAACAGTGTTATATTTTTAGTTGTTCACTGTCAATGTTGTTCTTATTAATACTATTCTATTAATACTATGTTATTTTTCTAGATGTTATACTCCTTCAAAGAGAAAAATTTCTTAGACATTATTATTAGCATTATTATTTTGACACCAATTTTATATTGGAAGGTAAGTACTGAAATTCTATTAAAAAAAAGAAGGAAAGCACAAGAAAATTTGTATCACTTACTCTTGTTTTTCTGAAAGTGGTTGCGTGGTCGATATTCCTCTTGTTGCCTGCAAAAATGGCAACGTTGTGTTGCTTGTATATTTTGAATAATTTGATGCAATACCGAGAATTGATCTCGAAAATTTTTGTAATTGATTTACTAACGCCATTCCACTGTCATAAATATCATGAGTATGGGACACCCTGACCGAACACCAGATAAGTATTGCGGAAAATATCAATTGGAGATCAATTGTACTTTGTACAAAAACTTCCACGGCATTCTTCGACTGCTATACTGGGACGTTCCCTTACTGTGATAGGTTATAAAACGATTCCTAACACAAGTGACGTATCTCTACCGGACACGTGCTCTTCGGGCCACACGTTTTATGATACAAGACCAGCAAAATGATCAATGTGTAATTTTACATATCTTACATTTTTTCCAAATGAAATATTGTTTTTATTAAACGTTTAAAACCTCAGGCAACATTTATTTCATCTGATTTCAGTTTTACAAATATATATCTATAATACATATCTGTATAAATTACGGTCTGGTTATATCAAACAGGGACCGACACTCGCTAGGGAAAACTGCCAAAAAATTGAATCGTAAAAACCAATATGAAAGACAACAAATTTCTCGTTCTGCGGAACAAATAGAAATGAGCAGAGTATCTTTATCTTTATCTGAGACATTCAAAGCGTATCACGCATACGCTAAACATGAAGAAAACTTTCTTGTCTTCCATGTTCATTTTTCCCTTTCCTCTTCCGAACGGTTTCTTCTATATTTATTTATATGTTCGTGATTGATGCTATTGACAACATACAACTAAGGGGAAATACGAATAGTAATAGATATATGTATAATTCATTATGCAATTTTATAGAATTAAATCTTATTTATCTTCAGATATAAAACCTATATTTACCAGCTGAAACACTAACGCATATGCAGTATAATATAATCTACTTAACAATCTCGTTTTAGTTATAATATGTGATTAATTCTTTTGCTATTTCGCTATAAACAGTTTCTTGTGCATACAATATTTTTTATAGTATTCTAATATATTGTTAGATATTGTAAAGAAAGTAAAATACAGTTATTGAAGTTTGGGAACATTCAATGTTAACCTTGCTTCAAAAAATAACCTTTCGAATGAATGGGGAATAGATTTTTAGTATTATAGTTGGTATAATGTCATCATTGTTTACAATGTGTTAGAGTTAAAAAAATGAGACAAATTAATATTTCAGAAGCAAATTCAATATTTAAATGATGTTATTTTAAAATGGCAGATGATATGAATGTTCCTTTTATACGAGGAAATGGAAACGTATGTATGGTAATGGAAACGTAATGGTTTTAACATTATTTTAGTACAAGATCTTAGCATAATAGTAATTAACAGTATCCATTACCTTTTAGTCAATTTTTGAAAAATAACATATATGATAATTTGCAATAGTTTGATAATAAAATACTTGTATCAATATTAATAACGTATAATTTGCTATCTCAAAAGGATACAGACACAGCCAATGATAATGTTTGGGATGATAGTGCATTAATAGAAGCATATGATAAAGCAATAAATTTAGCAAAAGAAGAAGTTATCAAGCGAATGGGAATGGATGTTAGAAATTCTCAACCGAAAGAAAACCTACAAAATCTTAAGCAGCCTAAACACGCAAGTAAATTACACAAGGTTGTGATTTTGATAGAATATTACAAATTTGATACAGGATATTATTAAATATATTGATTAAGAAGCAAATTATTTTATTTTGCTATTTACTTATATTTATTTGTATACACATCTTCTCTCTATAGAAATGGATCATAGGAGCACCTTATCGTGCAATATACTCAGAGGATGGAGAAACTTATGAAGCTATAATATCAAAAATTTACGAAAACAATGGCACGTGTTGAAGTGGTTACCACTTCTAAGAAAACTCTACATCTGGTCTTTTTTAGTTTTCTCAAGCACTGAAGCCATCGACAGCGTGTAGACAAAAGACTGCGACGACGTCAGGCCATAAACAGTAGACAGGCGACGTTGGCTTCGGGGTTTTTCAGTTATTAGGTAACACAGCTAGCGTGCGGATCTGGACCAGCTCAAATTGTATTTTTACTTATTACACTTCTATTTAAATATATTTTCTACCTTACAATTTATCCGCGTGTTTTCTCTGTTTACACACCGAATAACCTCAGCAGGTTATGGGCCCAGGGCTGTAAATTGCAAGGTAGCAACGTGAAATGAATAAATTGTTAATGTGTTGTGCTTAGTAAAATAAGGGATAGTGCTAAAATGGAATCAGCAAGTGCGAAGGTCGAGATGTTACGCGGCGAAGAAAATTGGCTCCAGTGGCGTTTTGTTATGCGTACACTTTTGGAGGAAGATGACGACCTGCTCAACGTGTGTGAAGGGAATTTGTGTCATCCAGGTAACAGCGCGGAGAAAGAAATCGCTCGTGGAAGATTTTTGAAAGCAGATCGATTAGCGAGCAAATTAATCGTGACCTCAGTAGGAAAGAAACCGTTGGATCTTCTTTTATGTTGCACGACAGCACATGAAATGTGGAAAAAGCTGAATACAGTATATGACATGAAGTCATGAGGATGAGAATTTAAATATGGTCCAGAAGCAGTGCTTCGATTTTAAATGGGAAGAATCTGAAAATGTCTCTTACAACCTATCAAAGTTGGAACTCATAGCGGCGAAGATGAAAGTCCTTGGGAGTGAAATTGATGACAAAATGCTGATAACACGCATTTTATCGGTGTTACCAAACAAATTCGATCATTTTCACAGTGCGTGGGATTCCGTGGAAGAAGAAAAGAAGACCTTAGACAGGCTTAGTACCAGGCTGATGACGGAAGAAATTAGATGGAAGAAAGACGACCAGGAAACATCGGTGGCACTGGTAACAAAAGGTAATAATTATAAAAGGGAACAGCAGAAGCAGTCAAGTAAACGTGAATACGAGAAACAAGGACCAAGTTGCTTTAACTGTGGAAAAGTTGGTCATCTAAAGAAGGATTGCTTTAGATGCTTTATATGCAAAAGGAAAGGCCACACCAGCAAAAACTGTTTTAAAAATAACAGAAGAAGCAACAATAGAGACAACCAGGAACCTAGAAACCAAAATCGGGATCACAGCGGAATTGGTCTATTAGGAAGTACCTCAGCGATACAAACGGCAAACGCTGATGTTTGGATAATCGACTCAGGAGCTACGGATCACATGACAGGACGACGGGAATGGGTCAGCGTTTTCGAAGAATTCGATAACACGGTGAAGATAGAGATCGGCGATGGTCCGTTCATGGATGCGTGCGGCAAAGGAAAAATCAGAGTAGAGACTTTTGTGGACGGCAAATGGGTAATATGTACAATGAACGATGTTCTATACGTACCAGGTATGAAAAGAAATCTGTTTTCGATTAGATCTGTCGCAAGAAGGGGCATAGATTTTTGTATTTCAAAGGAAGGGACCAATTGCATATTTTTACAAAATCAGAAAATAATAGCAAAAGGTTCTGTTATCGGAAATTTGTATAAAGTAGATATGCGAGTTATCATATCGTCGGTTTGTAATTTTAGCAATAGAGCGGAGTCAAACGCGGACACATTGCAGTTATGGCACGAACGGCTATGTCATCAGAACATCAGACATGTTAAAGAATTCTTAAAGAATTCAAATATGAAAGTTGTAGAGGATAATAACTTTTTCTGTGAAGGTTGCGCGTACGGGAAACAGCATAGATCGAGTTCTCACGAGAAAATCAATCGGGCGACTAAACCTCGCGAAATTATTTATACGGATGTATGTGGACCTATGGAAGTCGAGTCATTAGGCAAGAAACTGTATTTTCTGACATTTAAAGATGATTTTTCAAAATTCACAAAGATTTACTTCTTACGACGTAAGTCAGAAGTAATTGAAAAACTAAAAACCCTTTGCCTAGAAGTTGAAAATCAATTTAAGGATAAAATTAAAGAAATTCATAGTGATGGAGGGAAAGAATTCCAAAATAAAGAAGTCAAAGAATTTTTAAGAAGTCAGGGAATTAGGCACACGATTAACGTTCCATACACTCCTGAACAGAATGGTGTCGCAGAAAGGGAAAATAGAACAATAGTAGAGGCAGGTCGGTCGATGCTATATTCGAAACCAAATCTACCGCTGTTCTTATGGGCCGAAGCCATGAACACAGCAGTATATGTCATAAATAAGACGGGGCCGACAAGACAAGATAAGAAAACACCATATGAACTGTGGTACGGGAAACCGCCGAATTTAGAAAAGTTTAGGGTTTTCGGTACTGAGTGCTTTGCTCACATACCTGCGGAGAAAAGGACAAAACTTAACAAAAAGGCTAACAAAGGATATTTGGTAGGCTATTTAGATGACGAACGAGGGTATCGAGTGTACGTGCCAACAGTAAAAAATGTAATATTAAGCCGTGACGTAATATTTAAGCCTGAACTAGAAAATGCGAAATTCGTAAAAGTAAGTTTACCGAAAATTGTCGAGCGCGAAGATGTGAGTGCGCAGAGCGATAGAGCATGTACGTATGAAAGTGCAGAGAGTGAACATGAAAAACAACCCCATGGAACTAGCGACAATGTGAGACAATTGAGAGATAGAGATAAGATCAAACGAACCGATTTTTATGGTAACCCAGTAACGTACGTGGCGGAAAAATTACCGGTGGATTTTAATGAAGCGATGAGATCCGAAAAGAAAGAGTTATGGGAAACAGCTATGAATGATGAAATGAAATCGCACCATGAAAATAAGACGTGGATACTTGTAGAAAAACCTAAAGATCAGAAGGTACTTAGCAAGAGGTGGGTTTTAACGATAAAGCTAAATCCGGACAACTCGGAACGATACAAAGCGCGACTTGTAATAAAAGGGTGTTCACAGAAAGAAGGCATAGATTATAAGGAAACATATAGTCCCGTTGCTCGGTTTGACACAATTAGATTAATGCTCAGTATTGCAGCCAAAAATAATTTACACCTCGGACAGTTCGACATTAAAACCGCATTCTTATACGGAAGTCTGAAAGAAGATATTTATATGAAACAACCAAAAGGTTATGATGATGGTATAAATCGGGTTTGTAAATTGCTAAAAAGCCTATATGGCTTAAAGCAGTCTCCAAGATGTTGGACGGAAAGTTTCACAAAATTTATCTCGAACTTAAAATTTTATCAGAGTAACGCAGATCCTTGTTTTTATATTTATACAAAAGACGACAAAGTAATGTTGATGACCATATACGTAGACGATGGACTGGTAGCAGCTTCAGACGAATCTTTAATTGATAAATTCTTCGATGATTTAAATAAAGAATTCAAAATTACGAGTTCGAAAGAAGTAAAGAGTTTTCTTGAACTTGAAATTAATAGATTAGAAGATGGTTCAATATCCATTCATCAGAGTAGGTATATCGAAAACATATTGGAAAAATTTAATATGAATGAGGCAAACAGTGTTTCTACACCTATCGAGACTAATTGGAACGAAAGTAACATAGGCGATAATGATTGTAACGCACCATACAGAGAAGCCGTAGGGAACGTAATGTTTTTACAAACCGTAAGTAGGCCAGATATTAGTTTTGCAATAAATATAGCGGCGAGACACTTAGAGAATCCAAACCAGTATCAATGGAAATTAGTCAAACGAATTTTGCGCTACATAAAAGGACCGCAGACATGGGACTCTTATATACAAAAGCAGGCAGTCTCGAAACCTTTAGCGACGCTGACTATGCAGGCGACAAAGAAACAAAAAAGTCGACATCAGGCGTTGTATGTAAGTATGCGAATGCGGCCATCACATGGCAATGTAAGCGACAACAATGTATAGCTCTATCTACGACCGAAGCTGAATATGTCAGTGCAGCCTCAGGAGCGAAAGAAATTATGTGGCTAAAGAAAATATTTCTTAAATGTAAATTAGAGATCCTTAAGTATATGCTATGTGTAGACAATACTAGTGCCGTGAAATTAATTAAGAATCCAGAATTCCATCAAAGAAGTAAGCATATTGACGTAAGATATCATTTCTTGCGAGATTTATACAATAGAGGCGAAATTGATATAACGTATGTAACAAGCGAAGAGCAATTGGCAGATATATGTACAAAGGCGTTGCCAAAACCGAGATTTGAATATTTAAGGAAAAAGATAGGTTTGAAAAGTAAAAAAGATATTAAGATGTAATTGTTTGTAAACATGTAGAGTTTTTAGAGAGGGTGTCGAAGTGATTATTACTTCTCAAAAAAAAAAGAGGAAAAACTCTACATGATCTGTTTAGTCTTCTAGTTTTTTTTTTTGTGTAATAAATTAATTTGTATGGAAAAGAGAAAGGCGGCTGGCAAATGTACTTGAGAAGGCATTGACAAATTAATTTTCAGATATTTACGACAAGAGTTAGAAAATATTAAGAGATAATTTGTAAATTTGAGATAATTGTTTGTAGGGATGTAGAGTTTTAGGGAGGGTGTTGAAGTTCACTTCTAAGAAAACTCTACGGCTGGTCTTTTTTAGTTTTCTCAAGCACTGAAGCCATCGACAGCGTGTAGACAAAAGACTGCGACGAAGTCAGGCCATAAACAGTAGACAGGCGACGTTGGCTTCGGGGTTTTTCCGTTATTAGGTAACACAGCTAGCGTGCGGATCTGGACCAGCTCAAATTGTATTTTTACTTATTACACTTCTATTTAAATATATTTTCTACCTTACAATTTATCCACGTGTTTTCTCTGTTTACACACCGAATAACCTCAACAGCACGTGTGTTGTAAAATTTGTAGGTAATACCTTTAGCATGATGGTTATGTCAATTAAGAAATGTACTAAAAATACATATATATGTCGGATCACGATTCGAATTTTGGGCGCGCGACGACTCTTCATGTGGACTAGCCATCGTTTCACAAAGCCGAGATTTTATTTACACGTGTATACAGGTCTATCACTAAGCTTAACAAATAATAAGTACAACTAATAATAAGTCTAACAAACACTAAGCCTAATGAATAATACGATCTACGAATAATTAAATTAAATAATACTATTAGCAATGTTTGAGTTCAAACGAATCCACGGTCACCGGGATAACTCCTTACTAAGCGAAACTAACTTAGACGCAAATGCGACCGTCGAAAATGCTCGATGTATCACTCTCCAAGGCAATCGCAAGAATGCCAGCCTCGTGGAGATTTTTCTCCCTGTACGATTGCATTTTGTTTTCTATACCCGTTTGGAAGCATCGAGAAGGTTCCAAACGCCGCTGCTAGGCACACTCGTTGGAAGCATCGAGAAAGTTCCAAACGCCGTTGCTAGGCAGTTTCTGCCTGGAGTTTTGATTACTAATACAATGTATGTCCCATTGCATCGGCTCCTCCGAGGCAACATCACACGTGGCTAGGCCCGCTCTCGAGGCCGCATGCCGCCACAACCACATTTCTCGGAAAACACATACAACCACTCCAGACCTCCGCTAGATAAAACATCCATCCCGTGACCGTGGCTACGTTCAGCGACCGATTGTCACCTCGAACCCAATCTCGCTTATTACAAATCTTAAGCAATTACAACTATAATAAAATCTAGGCTAAGGTACTAGAGGATGTTCCCAAGATTTCCAAGGAAAGGCTTCGGCTTTCCTTTCATCTCCGACACGGCCATCCTGACTATCACACGTCCTCGGGGGTACCTTCGTCAACAAAACAAAAGGAAACAGGATTAGTATCATTGTGATTGGCATTCAAAGTGCCAGTTGCATTCTGCGTGCTTTCAGTCGGGTCGTAATGACATGACAGACCATTCTCGATTTCACACCCAAATGGGTCTCATCCTTCGAATCGCACATCCTCTCAAAGTTCGTTACATAACCAGCCTCGTAACACAATCGCTGTCAACACTAGACCGCCTCCAGCCTCATGACATTGTCACTGTCGGTACTAGACCAGCTCCAGCTTCGTGACATCGTCGCTGTCGGTACTAGACCAGCTCCAAATCCGTGACATTGTCGCTGTCGGTACTAGATCAGCTCCAACCTCGTGACATTGTCGCTGTCGGTACTAAACCGGCTCCCAGCTTCATGACATCGTCACTTCCAGTGCCTGACCGCACTGAACTCCATCCCATGGCCGCACCTGGGCTCATATAATTCTACGATCCTCTGGGATCGGGGTACGCACATCGCCATGGTCACTGTCCTCGTCATCACAACAGACATCCAACTCCGCAGGAATGCAACTATCCGGCATTTTCCTTAACCTGTCATGACTGTACTTGTATGACCTTTTCCCATCCAGTGTTTTCAAGGTATATCGGTCTCCTTCCAGGACCTCCGATATTACAAACGGACCCCTGAATTTTGGATCCAATTTTGTCTGGTTCCTTTCTTCATTTTGGCGTAGTACCAAATCACCGGGATTAAACCTAACTACTTTAGCTTTGGTTTTATCGAATCTCTTTGTCATACCTAGCACTAGTTTCCATCTCTTTTATTGCCTGTTGTCTTACACTGGAGATATCTATTTCTTTTTCCTCGATGTTATCAGGTAGTAATAAGTCATACGGTCTTGCTGCTCTACCAATCAATAACTCTAAAGGACTCGATTTGGTTACGCGGTTGATGGTGCAATTCAAAGCCAATTGCATCTCCCCGATCGCGTCTTGCCATGAACGCCCGGTCGTTTCTACCGTTGTGAACATATTTTTTTAACGTGCTCATAACACGTTCTACTTGCCCATTGGCCCTACTTGCACCGGTCGCGATCAAATGAACTTTGATTTGTTTGCTTGCACAGAATTCTTGAAATTCCCGGCCCGTGAAACATCTACCCTGATCTGCTATTATCCGACAGGGACTACCGAACAAAAACACGGCGGACTTAAGTGCTTTGATAACGCTAAGCGAATCCAATTTGCGTGTGTGATGTAAGTGCACGAATTTCGTAAAGGCATCGATCAAGACGACGACATACTCTTTCGAGTCATTCTTGCCACTCAGCTTGCCCGTTATGTCCATGTGCACCGTATGCCACGGTATGCCGGTCTTAGGTATAGGATGCAGTTCAGCCTGTATTTTACCTGAACTAGCCTTCGAAACTCTACAAGCATGGCAGTTCTCGACAAAGTTGCGAACGTACTTCGCCATTCCCTCGAACCAATAATACTCATAGAGCTTCTCGAGCGTTTTATCCCATCCTAAGTGCATAATTGACTGATGCACATGGTTGATGACGGACCATCTAAAACCTCTCGGAACAATGGGTAAGCAAGGGGTTCTGCCCTTTCGTTGTATTTTACGGTAAAGTGTACCGGATCGCAGTTCGTAGGTATTCGCGATATCTTCCGCGAGCTCTTCGTTCTGTAATTTATTAACGATTTCGGAGATTTGCGGATCGCGACGTTGTTCCGCTAATAGCCAATCTTCGGAGATTTCGGCCAGATTAATCTCTTTCTCTGCGACCTTGTCTATCGTACGGCGATTCAAGTCTACGGGGTTTCGCGAAAAGAAATCTACGTGGGCCATTCGTTTACCCTCTCGATACATGATGTCAAAATCGAATGTTTGCAAATAAGCCCACCACCTATAAACCCGGTCGTTTAAGTTTACTTTGTTGCTGGAGGCTTTCAAGGAATTACAGTCGGTAACTACTAAGAATTTCCGTCCATGTAAGTAGTGTCGGAAATGCTTGACGGCGCTTACTACTGTTAGTGTCTCCAGTTCGTACGAATGATACCTAGATTCCGCGGGACTGGTTCTTTTACTATAATATTCGATGGCTCTGTTTTCCTTTTCGACTTTGTGCATTAAAATAGCTCCATCCCCCTCCGAACTAGCGTCGGTATGTAGCTCTATGGGACGATTGGGATCAAATATCATTAACACCGGCGCGTCGGTCAGAACGGAAATTATCTGTTGTCTTATCTTTTCGTGCCTGTCCGTCCAAGTTATGTGTTTGTTACTAGAAGTGAGTGCGTACAAGGGTTTCATCACTTGTGAAAATTTAGGAATAAATTTTCGGAAGTAAGAGGCCAAACCTATGAGCTGCCTAAGCTGTGTGACAGTCGACGGTGCAGGTAAAGAATTCAAAGCTTGTATTTTTCCCGGGTTTGGACGAACTTCTCCGTTACGAATTACATATCCCAAATAAAGTACCGACGTTTTCAGAAAAGAACATTTAGCGAAATTGAAAGAAAATCCGGCGTTTACGAGAGTGTTTAGTACAATGTGCAACCTTTCTAGAGCTTGATCTATTGAGTCGGCGATTATTAGAACGTCGTCCAAATAAACAATGACATACGAATAAGCGAGGTCGCCTAAGGCCTTGAAAATGGCTCTCTGGAAAACGGCTGGTGCATTTTTCAACCCAAACGGCATCGTCACGTATTCGTATTGACCGTCGGGGGTAACGAACGCAGTATATTCCGTCGAGTTAGGATGAATGGGGATCTGGTGAAATCCGCTAGCCATATCCAGGCTAATGAAGTATCTCGCACTCTGCAACCTCGCGATTTGGTCAGCAATAAGGGGTAAGGGATACCGATCCGCGACCGTATTTTTATTCAGCGCTCGAAAGTCTACACACAATCTGTCTGAGCCGTCCTTCTTCTTCACGAGTATCATAGGGCTCGCGAACGGCGAATTACTAGGTTTTACGATTTGTGCTTTCATTAATTCGTCTATTCTCCCGCGTACTATTCTTCGCTCTTCCTCGCTAAGCCTGTAAGGGCTTCTCTGCACAGTGACGTTGGGATCAATTAGCCGTATTTCCAACTGACCCGTATTGACGCGAGTACGCGGGAAACCCGTAATGAATGATTCTTTAAATTTTTCGAGAACAGAGATTAATCGATCTCTGTCGTTACCGATCACATCAGTGTCAACCTCGTTAATGTTGACCGCATCTTCCGCGACTTTACCACAAGCGTTAACGACCTTTGTTTTACAAATAACGAGGCTATTTTGCGTGATATTTACGTCGAATCCCTGGCTCAAAATCTCGCGACCAATCATGATATCGTATTTTAGGTAATCGTCGGCAAGGACATGAAAAACTATCTCCAATTTAAGACCGTTAATACAAACAGTGGACAAAATCTGAAGTGTACTCTTAATACAAGTATTCCCGATCCCTCGCATCACTACCACATCGGTTATTCTTTTACCCGAAAATTTCGAGGCTAGGGACTCTTTGATTAACGAACACTCGGCCCCCGAATCAAAGTAAAATGGATACGACTCACCCAGATGGCTTAATCTACCAGCCGGAGCTTCCACTACACAGGAGTCGATCTGGCGTTCGTCAATGGAATCGTGGTTTCTTTTCCGCGATGATGGGCAATTAGGCGCGATATGTCCCTCCTCGTGGCATTTGAAGCAGGTCACCTTCGACGATGCGGCTGGTCGTTTTTCCTTCGGGTTTCGTATATCCTGCTCCTTCCCCGTTTGTATTTGCAGGCGACCCTCCGTTCTCCTATGTCCGAGAGCACCACAGCGGTAGCACTTAATCCGAGGAACTGATAGCCTGCTTCGTTTAGCTTCAGGTTCCGTTAGTGAATTTCTTGGCGAAAATGTCGGCTGATCGTTGTAAGGGAGAATCCTCATTTCATCATGAAATTGGTCCTCCGTCCTGATATTATTCGCGAGCGTTAGTCGCCGAAAGCGTCGATCTTGTGAACTCAGT
>NW_022883920.1:0-26609 GCF_011952255.1 Bombus vosnesenskii | reverse complement strand
ATTTTATTAGAATTTCAATCTTTCTTATTGCTAAAGTTACTAAAGTTAATAAACCTTCATTTTTCACTATCTCCAACTTTTCAAATAGTCAGCGATCACTCATCCTGTTTTGTTTCGTAACAGATTTTTCGCAGTCTGCATTTCTATTATTAGCCTTTCAACGGTTCCTGTCTGATGTTAGTCTCCCGGATGAAAGTCGCTGGGATAGCGCAGCATCCACGGTAACGTTCTCTGTTTGTCTGCTTCGAACGGTGAGTCGCATGCATTTCTGTTCTTCTGGTCACTCAATTATGCCGAAGGATAAAAGATCCGAATCGGCACGGGTGACTGGTTGTATTACGTAGAATTCTTTGCGAGCATAGTGAACGCGGGTATCTTTTATACCCGTGAGTAGTAACGCTCTTTTTTTCAAATTTATTAGTTTAAGATAGGTCTTCTTGCACAGCGCGATGATAATAATTAGTTTTTTAACAATTAAGTTAAACATATACACTTGAGAATATATTCGCGTTATTTATAAATATGCATGTTAATATTCCGTATGAATATTTGCAAATGGCAAATATCTACACGGATATACTTGATCTTTAGCAATGAATTAATCGTGACAATATTAACCCCTTAACCTACAACTACGGGCATAGCCCGTAGTGCGATGATCGAACCAAACGTAAATATTACGGGCATAGCCCGTAGTACGATGATCGGACCAAGCGTAAATATTACGGGCATTCTCAAACATAAATCGTAGGTTAAGGGAATAAGTCGCGTTCGTTTATTTCACTTCTCCTAGAATTTAAAATATCAGTTAATCAAAGCAATAATTTTGAACACTGCTTCTGCATTTTCGGTTATGTGCTTTGATAAAGAGATTATCTGAGATTATTTCTTTCTTAGTAATATATTTAGAGTCAGTTATTCCATTTGATCGAGTCTCAGTCTTTTTCGCTACCTTCTCTGCAATACTAAAATTTTGTTCTGGTTTATTAAATTAATACAGTAGTGTTACTTAGTTACTATTAAATTAATAAAGTAGAGTTCATCAGAATCGAAGTAGTAAAATACAAAATGAAAGAGCGTTAGTCCGTTAAATAAAAATTACACAAACTAATCATCTTCTCAGATCAGGATTTTCAAGTTTAATCCGTGGAGGTGGACCTGTGGCCGGGTAGACGCGTTTTCGAGTGACCAATCTATTTCAGAGAATTTCATTCGAATAATCGTCGGTAGAACTGACGCGAATGAAACATGTCATCGTCTCTGCCTTTGCCCGTCGATTTTTCGAATTTCGTGATCGTGATCGCGAGTGGTTTTCGAAACGAACGTTAATATTGCTCGAGCATGCACGTGCGAACAGACAGCGATCGCTATATGATCGTTGTTCATCCATGAGTACTTGGATCCGCTTCCGCGATTTATCTTTTTATTTCACCTTTGTACTTTATTTTTTGGTTTGCTATTTAGAAAGTCTCGAGCTTAGATGTAAGTTTCAGCGGGCATTGCGCCCGAAGGAAGAAGAGGCTATGAGCCGAAGAGACCCGGCAAACTGCCATAGAAGAGGACAACTATCAATGACTCCTCAACCTCTAGATCATCCAGGGCATGGGAAGTCATACTTGTTACTACTTTGTCACTATGCTCGCTTTTAGTATTTGTAGTAGTAGTAGTAGTAGTAGTAGTAGTTCTTTTTTTGGCCGATGAAAGGGAAGGACGTAACGGGCTAGAACACAAACTAACCAGAAGAGAATGGGTGGAGACAGCTCGGGGAAACGCCAGTTACTTGAGCGATCACCCCAGTTCAAGTACATAATAGTTATATCGACAGTGAAACTATGTCGTTACCGTAATTTTAAAAAAGTTATTCTGTTTTAAGGCGTGACGGAATATTAATTAGAGTAACCATACGTAATTACTTTCATTGCTGTAACATTATAATGTAATGGGGAAACGCGATATTTGGAAAAAGAGCGTCCAATATCACTTTTTTAAAGCATTGTCCGCTTTTAATGGAAATAAAATAATCGTTCTTTTCGGTGTCATTTTATTCTATATTAAAAATGAAGTTTGTGTAGCATCGGTTTTATAGCATACTCGTAAATATCGCGATTCTATAAACGAAAAGAAATTCTAACTAACTTTGAGTATCTCAAAATGATATTGCAGATAACTATTCTATTGTTGAAAGAGATCATTCTGAATGGCAAGATCGTGGCTTGAAAGTTAACATCTTGTCTCTGAACGTGCGTGTCATAAAACGACCTACGAAAATTCTCACAATTTTTGTTCCTCCCTGCGAAACAGTATTGACGTAAAAGAAATTTATCGTGGTTTACGTTTCACTTTAAACGTTAGGATAATAGTGCAAGGATAATAATATAGTAATCTAAAAACAGAAAGCTGATACCTGGTCGAAATAAAATTGTTTCTCAAAAACAGGATCTACTTATGACACGATGTATTTTGCATGAATTGGGACATAAAGGTCAATAACTGGGTCATTACATAATTTTAATGAGAAAAAGCGTCAGGTTTCAAAGCGAGTGTCTTTATGACTTTCGGTCTATAAAACTAAGCAAATCGCGAGAAGTCGCAGCTGCTTTTAGATTCTATAATTGCAGAAATGTATATTATATTGCATGTAGAAAGAAAAGATTCTTTTTAACATATTCCAAAAAAGTTGCGTACCAGCATTCAAAGTATCACAAATTGTACCTGTTATCTAAATAATTAGTCGATTATTTTAATGTGACATTTTCAGTATTTCAAACAACTTGGAACATGAACATTTTGGCGGAAGAGAAGAATGATTATTAAAATTTAAATAAGATCCAATGGAGGAAAACTTATCATTCGTACGCATTTCAATGTACAATTTACAAAATAATTTTCTTTCTCATTTTTGTCCTAATTTTCTAAACGACGTCTAGGATTTCGTGTATTTAAGCATTCAGTGTTTCTTAATTTTTTACATATGACACATACAGCGTGAAGGGTGGGCGCAATCTGGATAGGGTTCAGCATACAGTGCTTGTGACGTTACTAGATTCTGCTGAGTCTTTTCATACACATGCAGCATATCTACATACTTGCTCAGTAAATGAAAATTCCACTTTCATAGTAAAATGTTTTAGCAATGTCGATCGTTATTTACAGTTTTTACTATGCCTCCTGCCAACACGCGCTACAAGTAATCCAAGGTGATAAAAATATACGGACTTCGGCGACCTGCCGATTCCGACGTTCCATCGATATAAACAGAAACCTATTTCTTCTACTTCGGACACTTATTACGACGTAAAATTTGTTGCCTACATTTTTATTTACCCTCGAACTACCTTGTATTAGGTGTCGTTGAGATCGTCCCAACACGCTCTGATATACTAGACATAAAAAAAAGTAGGGCAAATAATTAGCAAAAATGCAGACGACCTTAAAATCTTTGAAATCTTTTCACCCACGAAAGATTGTTACTACCACATTATGGCATCCTCCTCGCTGTATATCTTTTGTACAGTATATACAGGGTGGTTGGTAACTTGGTGGTACAAGCGGAAGGGGGTGATTCTACGCGAAAAAGAAGTCGAAAATACAGAATAATCGTAATTGTATCGTTGGTGTCTGTTAGTCCAAATATCCGGTACATTCTATTAAAGTTATTTATTTAGAACAAATTGTGCATATATGACGATAGTGTCGTTTGCAAACAAACTTTTTCGAACTGTTTTCTCTTTTATTTACATATGTAACATCTAGTGTATACATCGTGTAATATAATTTTGTATCAACGCGTCCCTAAATTTTGGAATGTAGACCATAAGCATCCACTGCCGATATGCCCAGCATGTTTCAGAAACCTTATTGGTTAATTATTATAATTTCGAACAAGAACAAAGCTGTCATAGCGTAATTTTATATTTATTTATCTTTCTATTCGACTTTGCTGTCAGTCAAGGTTTCGAAATATTTCCCTTCTATGATTGATTTCCATCGTTAACTTGTGTCTTAACATTACTGGATAAAAAAGAACCAAAGACTTTATATGTAAATATTTCGATAGTCTTTTGTCAAAGGTATAATGCTAAGAGAACGCAAACAAGCATATGCGTAACAATGTTGTTAGATACTTTCAAAGCAAGTTAAAGTCAGCAAAGTTGAAAAAAAAAGGAGTAAGGACAAAAACCTGAAGATCGCAGCAAGGTTAAGCAATAACATCCAGTTCTAAGTCCTTTCTCTTTACTTTTGTTGCTTCGTTTGATAGTTTTAACGACAGACACTCTTTTAACAAATTACTTGAATCGCTTCTTACTTTTTATTTCTGCAAACAGTTTATGTTAGCTATGCTCATAAAAAATACTAATAATTAATAATTTTAATAGGGGGAGAAAAGTTATTCCACTGAAATATAAAGTTCAATTTACCAATATGCATTGAATGTTTTTAACTTTGCACTTATATTAATTTAAGACAACTATAGAATGTTATTAATTAAATAAATTTAAATAAATGCAATAAGTATCAATCTTACATGATATACTAAGATTCAAATATTTCCTTTCGTGTTAGAATTTGATTAAGTAGAAAGTTGTATTTTCTAATTTTATTAGATGATCTTTGAATTCTGTTTGTGAGCCGCTTAAACGTAAAATCCATGCTTTTGTGCTCAGAGGCACAGATAAATTAAGGTAAGAACTACTTTTCATAAATTATAATAAACGCATAGTACGTTTAATTATCATAAATACAAGATATGGTATATTAAAAATCAGTAATTACATAGAGATTATTTCTCAGTAGCTGTAAATTGCTAAAAAGAGAAGACGATCACCTACAGGCGATGCTAGTACTGAAAGAACATTATAATACATCAGAAGAATTTGTTTTGCGCTTCTATAATACCACATTAGTATTCCAGGGATGAACGTGCTTTATGAGAACGTAACGTTCTTCCAATAAAATACCTGATTTCATAGTGACTTTGGTCTAAATGATATTTTACGAAACGCTCCAGATTCGTCATTGTATTGATCGAAAAATAGGCAAAACAAAATTATAAAATTCTATCTCGCCACCTGGAAATGATCCTAAAAACTTGTAAAAAAAATGCAAACTAAGCGAAAGAAAACTTTGAATAACCTACTTTGAATAAGCTCTATTTGGTTTTGGCTCTTCTCTTGGATGAACTTTTTGGGTGAAGAAATTTCTAATAAAGGCACGGAAAAGAATTCTCTGATGATTACAAGATAAACATGGAAGATTATTTGACTCAAGTCGCGAGTTCGAGATTTACGTAATCAGATGGAGAGCCTCTGAAGGTGTTAAAAATCTGAAAACTGTACAACTAAGCAAATATGAGCCCGCCAGGTTTTCATTCTTTAATTTCTTTAATTTAGATATTTTACTTGTCAGTGTTTATTCTTTAACTGTCATCCGACAATGTACATTAAACCCCATTTCCATTTTCCACAAAAATTGTCAATTTTTGTAATCTAACGTTTCATTTTTGTTCCCAATTTTGTTCGTTTTTACTTTATGTTAACATTTTACTGTTCCCTTCTCCATAAATTATTTCAGCCATTTAGAAGGTATATTTCAGGAATTCCAATTGTGTACATCAAAACTAAACGATATCATGTCTGTGCTATTTTCTTGTGCCGGAACATTTGATTGCTTATTTGACGCAGAAAATAATTTTCTTCTTTTTTGTACATTTTTAGATAAAAATCATCATTATTAATTTCTTTAATTTGCATATTACACTTGTCACTTTCCAGTCTTTAACTGTCATCCAACGATACTTTTTATATTAACAAAAATTTATAAACAATTTATATTAAACCGCATTACGAGATAAAAGGATCTTTTCAGCTAGGCATTTCCATCTTCATAAAAAAATTGTCAATTTTTTGGAATTGCATCGTATTATCGTGGTGAGTGAGCATGTGTTGCTAGTGTTGTAGCCATCACTATTTTCGTTCGAGGACTATCGAAGGTCGATCGTTTCCACAGATTCCTTCCGTCGTAAACCTCGTTCTTCCTTCTATCACGCTTCAAGGCATAAGGATCGAGAACGGGGTTTGCTGCCATTTCAAGCGCGCCCCGCATTACTCGTTCTCGTAAGTTCAAAATTCGTTGAGCGCTTTGCTTCGCGGATGGCGAATCTTCTCAGCTTCTCCTGGTAGATTGTCTTCGTCTTCTTTCGTTTCCAATGGCAGCATCCGCCTTGGATGAACGATGCTGCTTCCTTGGAATCTCCACTATGTCGCCTATCCGCGTATTCCATTAGACCGACCTCAGTCAGAATTTTCTTCGTAAACATGGAACAATTTAAGCTATATCGAGCATGTACCACGCGTTATATCGTCTGTCTTTGTCTTCCGCCACTATACTCATCGTAATTTTTATTCCAATATGACTTATCGCGTAAAAGTTTTTTATCACAAACAAGTTGCTTGGTCGAAAACTCGAAACATCAGCAACTATGGTGGAGCTATCGAAAAGCTAGCTTCCTGTTTCCATGACCAAGAAATATGTTGTCAAGATCGTCATTCTGAACAACTTTTTCTTATACATGTAGTATCGTGGACGAAAGGCCTAAGAAATATCGGGCGAACTATGAACAATGTCGCGAGAGCCGAGGCGTCGTCGGTCCCATCAATGTGTCATCGGTCTTTTCAAGTGCATAGTTTCGTGGAAAAGACCTACGTGACCCTGGCCACGAGCGCCTGCAGAACACGTGTGCGGTGGGCCTAGGAAAAAGACAACGGAATGCGGCAACGGCCAGAGCGTTAGTCGAAAAGCAGAGTGCGAGTCGAGCGGAGACAGAGGTTGCGAGTGGCGTTGCCGAGAGAGTGTGGATTGCGCTGTTTTCTGCGCGTTTGGCGTGAATAGTTCAGGTTGAACAACAATCGTCTTTTTCTGTCTGATTAACATCTCTATTGTCCACTCTTTGTAAACACATTATATCACGATATTACATACATATAATAGGCTCCGTTTTAGTTTTAGAGTTGTACACAAACGTATGTTTGATAGTGTATATGAATTTTCTTTTTATATTTTCTACAAAATTGTACATTAACATAACATAATACATTAATCGTACATTAGACATAACAAATCTACTGATTAAATACTTATTCGTGTAGCTTAGTATTTTTCCTTCTTTTTTAATGTTACTGGATTATAATCGCCTATTTAACTAACCTGGAATTCCTTGGAATTCAGTGATTGTAATTTTTGTTACTTTTTCCAATGTTTATAATGTATGATACTGTAATATCGTAAGGTAGTTTGAACTAGAGATCGGTTGAAAATAGATAAAAACCGTATACGTCGACTTTCTGTGGTTCGTTTACATTTAAGAGTGCCAACGTGATTAAAGTCACCTAGTTCTTACATAGGTGTGAGGAAAACAATAGACAACGTTAGACGAGAAGGACGGTTTCGTTTTTCAAGGCGTCGAAGAGTAGAGTTGATAGAGCTGGGGGGGGGGGGAAGGTTAATTCGTACAAAAAAAGGCATGTTTTTGTGAATTTTTTCTGACGATACAGTTAAAATTTCTTTTTTAAAATCAATAGTACATTGAAGTATGACATTCGAAGAATATTGTGTAAAATTTTCACGGAGAAATATTAAAAAATACGGCAATGGCAGCAATTATTCGGACGTGTCTCGGAAAAAAGTATAATTGCAGTACCCCTCAGAACTTGGTGTTGGAGCATCAGAAATCAAAAAGTTGAAGTTTATTCGTTAGGTAACAGCCTTCCCCAGGTAACGCTGCGAAGGTTTTTTTCGAAATTTTAATTGTTAACTTTTTCCGAACACTTTGAAGGGTAAAACGCGATTTTGTGCGAAAATTTTCGGCTAATTTGTTATTTCAAAATAAAAATAATTAACAAATTTGAAAAGTTTCTGTAGCGTTACCTGGCAAATTATGTACAGAAATAGTCTTCAAAATTTCAAAAGGATGGGTGCAGTAGTTTTGAAGTAATTGAGGGCACCGACTTTGAAAACGTGAGTTGTGGGGAAAACGCTTTAAAGTTTTGAACACTAAAAAATCTGGTATAAAACGTTCATAAACGAATTTTATCGGCTTACCTCTTCACTAGCGTAGCAATTGTTGAAAAGACTAATAAAAAATCAATTATCCTATAATATTTTTCACGATCTTTCGTAACCTGATCTTCAACGGTCACTTATATTTTTTTATCTGACGCGCTACTTGTTAAAGTGCCTTCGTATTATGCGGAGGTGCAATTTTTCTAGGTCGCTATAATCTCGAACTAGTTGATTGTCTATCAGATCTAGTAACTTTTAGGCATTTTAGTAATAATTTAACACAAAACTTAATGAAAATTGAATATTTACTCCTACATTAAATTTTTTACTCTACACTGACAAAATATACAGTACAGGTATAAGGAGTGTTGTACTTAAGTCGTTAAGTACTATAAATATATCTGGAGGTAAGATTAGGTATTATATGGAGAAAAAAACGTCTGCGAAGTAACAATAGCACGCTTGGATCGGGTAGGTAATAAAATCCGCCATGTACAAAAATACTCGTAACTTCGTCAATTTTGTTCCAATCGACTTGAAATTTTGACACAATATTCTTAAGATGTTATGCATTCAACTAAAAAATGCAAAAAAAATTTTAACCCCCCCCCCCTAATCGAGACACCGAAGAGTAGAGTCGAGAGAATTGATAGAGTTGTTAGAGAGAGAGAGAGTGTGTGTGTGTGTGTTAGATTCGTTGTGACGACAGTGACCAAATAACTGTAAAGTTAAATAAATATCGTTTTCTGTCCAATTTATATTTGTATATTCAATTTAATATTAATAAATTGTGAGCAACCGGGAAAAAATTTCCATCTTTTATTTTCCGATATTACAACACCAAACATAATTTTCAGTTCTTTCTGATTCTTTAATGACAGATGATTGACATTTTTTGTTTCACTGACGTGTGACAATCGCAAAAATTTTCAGGGTCCCATAATTATGTGTTGAAAATGACAACGTATGTTCTCGCTCGCCATCTATATGCTGACGGCTAGTTACAAAAGGGAATAACTAGAAGATGTTACTAGACACGGCCGATAGACCAGATCGATAGTTTAAGACATCCTTTTCGTTCATTCGTTCGTGTCCCTTCCAAGTGTGTGCAATAAAGGTTTTTCGACTCCGAGAAATGTGGTGTTTTCCATCCGAATAATAAAGTAATAACTAAGGCGATCCTACCTCTAAATATAGATATAACAACATTATGTTACCATAGTTTAGAAAGACCTGCCCTAAACATCTCAACTCAAAAGTTATAACAGTTAAAAGTTAGCTAAATTATTAGGTTGTTCCAAAAGTTACTTTCATTTAATGAGGAAATAGTAGATGCACGACATTTTTTGTTTTACATTATTTTACTGAATTATAATTAAGTGAATTATAACTATTAAATATAATCCAATAAAATAATATAATAATTTTAACAACAATTTTTAATAATTAGTTTTGATAATAATTAATCAATTATAATTCGAAAAGAGTCGAATATAAAACGAAAGGGATCAAGAAATGCTATGGGATACTTACGCTATAACGAATGTTCTAACGATCTTTCATTGTAGTCCAAACGTTTTTCCATTCTTCTCTTTGGGTTACGTAGCTCTTTCGTTATGTCTCTTTCTGTAATTTTTTAATTTTACAGAATACAACGTTAGCACAAACGTTGAAGAAATATGAAGATACACTCCGAGATAACAAAATATAAAGCTTCAAGAGTGGAGATATGTACTCCGAGATAACGAGATAAAAAATAAAACGTTGGATGCCTTGAGCCCTAGTAACAACGCAAGAACACACACTGTCTTTTAAGTTCCAATAAAAAGTTTGTGAAACTCAGAATGAGTATTATGAGCATGGATGCTATTTAAACGTCGAAATCTATGTAATAATATAAGGCAATTACTTTTTAACTTTTGGGATGCAATGTATAGGAATCGATGTATCTACCTGTTTGATTCGCATTATTAAAAATCTTGGAAGTAACTTTATCAATTCCAGGACAGATTTCCTGATGTACACACATCATCGAGAGATAAATGTCGCCTGTTTGGTATAAACAGTTTTTGTTTCGATAGATAAAGTCTCGAAAGAATTTCCGAATTGAATTTCTGAAAATTTATGAATTTATGAAAATTCATATCTCGTGTTAGAATCAACAGATTCATTATCAAGGAGAATATTATAACCTGCATTAAAGAAAATCCTGCATCACAGCGCCAGATGATCACTGTTTTATCTAGAGATACTAACAAAGCTATTATCTATTAAATCTAAAATATTCATTCTTGAATCGATGATAACAAGATCTATGAATGATGTGGTTTTGGAACAAAATGCGATATAGGATCTATGAAGTTGAAACTGCAACTGTTTCTGGCTGTCATGCATTCATTCGTTGACTCCTCATTTCTTCGCGTTTGTATCTCTTCAGATATCTTCTTCTTTCGAACAGTTTCACTCATGAAAAGCTAAATATCGTAGGATACGCGAAGGGAACAGAAACTCAATCGGATAGAAAAAGCCAAATATAAAACAATACAAAAACTATGTATATTATATTAATATCTCGAAATATAACATCCGTTTCGGTTCATATAGAACCGAGGAGAACAACAAAATTAAATAAAAAAAACTCTACGATTATTGTTACGCAAATTGCCAAATTCCATATGTTCGAAATTGAGATCTCCTGCAATAAAATAACAATTATTTAAAAAGATATATAATATATATATATAATAATAGAAATAATATCTATAATAATATATATGATATAAATTATACAAGTACGTCTAATTCATTGGTAAACTCGGTCTTTGCTGAACAAGTTGCATAAACAGAAATAATAAAGAAACTAGTATTCTTGGCGATTCTGATTCTAACTATTGCGAACTTTATTTTAGTTCGTTTTACTCCGCTACTAATACTTACGAATCGTATTTATTTGTTTCGCTCTTCGTTAATATTCCACATTCTCTTTTGCCATTGCCTTTTTAACACTGACAATAAGCGTTGAGAGAGCAATCTTGATGTGAACAGGATGACCAAAACTTTTACACGAAACGCAACAAGGTTGATTTGTGTTATCCTTGCTTTCTTCGATACAGAAATCTGGATCAATACTTGCATCTGGATCGTAATTCATCGTTGAATTTAACGCTGCGACAGTCCGTTGCAATTAGAAGCAACATGACCTAAACGTTAGCAAGTCTTACATTGCATTTCGTTTGTCACATCTAATTTTTGGTGAAAAGTGAATGCAAAATACTGAAAATCAACCGAAGATCAGAAATTGAAGAAAATATCAGGCTGGCTTTTGACACTAATCTCACCAGGCCCAGACAAATAACTGGTTTTAAAAGTTGAGAAATCAATTAATCGGAGAATATAAAAATTCACGTAAAGCTAAATGAACAAAAGATATAACGATAAATGTACAATTTTAAATTAGATATTTAAACCAGTCATTTGACTAGGGGTGGTGAGGTTAGTGTTAATTAAATAGTTTAGTAGTCGTTGAGCGACATTTTGAATATTCATTCGTATAATAATTAGCAAAATAACTTTTCTTCGTTGATTCCTCCACCATAATTAATTTCCATTATTTATATCCTTCATTACACATTTCTTAATTCCCCGTTCATTCAGGATATTTCTAAGAATAAAAATCATTAGATCGGTCAAAACTTCAGGTATTACGTCGTGATAATAAAAATGATATAGAGAAAATATCAATGGACTTCAAATTTTCAACCGTGAAAAAATTATTCTCTTACTACATTTTGGACTTAAAAATAAATATCGTTCCACTTTTATTATTTTTATATTAGTATTAAAAGCGAATACGCACTCAAAAAGCGCTTAAGACTTCATCTGCATACTGTGTCATTGCGGAACAGTAATTTTAAGTAATTTTTCACTTTCTCCATGCTGTTGTTTCAATCTTGCTTTGTTTAACGAAATTAAGATTATAAAGTAAGGTAACTAAAGTAATAAGTTAGACAAATGTGTCTGTGATGTTGCCAGTAGGGCTACGAATTATTGTACGATATTTGTAAATATCGACGTAGAGAAAGAATTGTGCTGCGCAATTCGAAAGATTCCTGCTGCGTAATTCGAAAGAAAGTGCTTCGTAGAATAGGAATGTTTTTGTTGATGTATACATTTCTTTGTCTAGATCGTTAACTGCGTAGCTGCTTGTGCCACCGGCTCTTGTGTCCCCCTTCCCCCCTCCGCCACTTTGTAAGTTACTCGGCGAAACTAACGTACAAAGAGTCATTTAGTCGTCTCATTTCGTACCGATAACGTCGATAGCGTTGCGTCAGGTTTGTAACGTATTATAACCTATTGGTGGCGTCGGTTCTTTATTACTTTCATTACTGTGTTTTTCGCATTATACATTACTATATTTTTTAACTTCGTAACATATATTTTTTTTGATAGAGGTGACGCGCAAGTAAACTCAAGTACTTCAAAACAAAATTTCGCATGCGTTTCTGTAGTATTATTTAAGTATATTTAGTTGTGAACTTTCGAAATCTTGCAAATATTTTCAACTGTATTCTAGTGTATTAGTGGAGTGTATATCTCATATTCTAGTAACGAACATTCATAGTATAATTCTTGCAACTGCTTACATTGCATTCATGGTATTCGCAAACATTTGTTCGATATCTAGAAATATCTTGTAATTTTAAATTAATATTTTTCATACGTAAAAGAAAAGTAGCACTATTTTCTAAATAAACGTTTGATAGAGAAAAGATGAAAGACATCGAAACTATATTTCGCTTCTTTTCTACTCCCCATCCCATCCCACCCCACACTACCCATAAACAATTCTATTTTTAGGGAATATTTTTGACCGCGTGCAATGCGGTTTGTAGAGTCAGTGTTTGCTCCGCAAAAGTATTTTTCAATATTTTCCAATCACGGTCGTTTTGATTAAATTCAATTAAATAATCACACGCGAAAGTAGTCAAATTTTATCAAACAATTTTCTACGCGACATTAGAGCTCTTGTTCGCCGGTTATAATTTTTGCGGTCGTGGTAATGTGGTCTTATTTTATATTCTTTTGAATATTCTTTTTCGATAATAGAGTCAGTGCATCAAGAAGACAAAGCCTCTGCAGGATCTCAAGAATGTAAGTAGTTTTACATATTGTATTTCAATTTGTTCTATTTATTATATATTTTTTTTTGAAATATTGTTAATTATACAATAAAACGATTGATAATTTAGAAAGCTGTAAATGTCCTTTTTAATTGAAATAAAGTCTTAAAATCTTAACATTAAGGTACAATAAAACTGTCTGATACGTATCAAAAATCAGTGAATGTTTTATTCTCAAACTTTTATATTAGAGTTTCAATTTATATACTTATCAGAGTTTAGTCTTTATTGTTGTTAAATTTCCATGCTTATCATTGTGTATTAACAATATTAATGATATTTTCTGTTTTGTTATAGACATATCACAGCTTAAACTTCTTTGTCTTTTTTGGGAATGCTCCAACGATGGCTCAAAAGCCAAGAATGTAAGTAACTTCACATATCTTACTTGAATTATGTGTATTCTGTATATTTTGCTTTCAATACTATTGATTAAGAAATACAATTTGATTGAAAATTTCATAGGTTAGGGTTTTCTAAGATTATTCTTCTATTAAAATAAAAAAAGTGTTAAAGTCTTAATACCAAATTATAAAACAAATGACTAATATATTTAAAAAATCGTTAGATTTTTTATTTCTAGATTTTAAACGTTTATATTAGAGTTTCAGTTTTTACATTTATGGATGTTTATTAGAATTTCAATCTTTATTATTACTAAAGTTAGGAGTGTAATAAATTTCCATTTTTCACAATCTCCAACATTCCAAATAATCAGCGATCACTTATCGTATTTTGTGTTGTAACAGATTTTTCATAACCTCCATTTCCACCATTGGATTTTCGACAGTTCCTGCCTGATGTTAGTCTTTGAAATGATATTTGCTGAGATAATGCAGTGTCGATGGGAACGTTTTCCGCTTCTCCGCTTCTAATGGTGAGTCGCATGCGTTTTTGTTCCTCCGGTCACTCAATTATGTCGTAGGATGAAAGGTCCGAATCGGCACGGGTGACTGGTTGTATTATGTAGAATTTTTTGCGAGCATAGTGACCGCGGGTATTTTTTACACCCGTGAGTAGTAACATTTTTTTTCATATCTTTATTTATTAGTTCAGGATAGGTCTTCTTACACATCGCGATTATAATCATTAATTTTTTAATAATTAGTTTAAACATATAAATTTGAGAATATATTCGTGGTACTGACAAATATGTATAATAGTATTCAGTATAAATATTTGCAAAAGGCAAATATCTAGACGAATATACTTGTATGACATAAATACACTTAATCTTAAGCAATGAATTTTAGTATAAATAAGAGGTACCGAAGGAAAAATCGGATGCCCTCCGATTTCGTTGGAATGAAAGATGCAATTTTTACTCAATGATAATGACGATACATGCAATACGCGATACATTCATTTTGTGACAATATTAATTATAATATATCACATTCTTTTGTTTGACTTCAGATGCTATAAACGTAAGTAGAATTTAAAATATGAATTAAAATTTATTTCTTTTCCGTACAAGAATGTGTGAAATTTTATGTGCAAGAAGAAACTTCGCGACAGGCAGATTTTTGAAACAAAGCAATAATTTTGAACGCTGTTTCTGCATTTTTGGAAATGTGCTTTGACGAAGAGATTGCCGAAGATTATTTCTATCTTGGTAATGCATTTAGAGACAATTATTCTATTTCATCGAGTCTTAGTCTTTTTTCAATTAATGTTACTTTTTTGATAATATTAAAATTTCAGTAATTTATTAAATTAATAAAGCAGAGTTATTATAATCCAAAACGAAGTAATAAAATGTAAAATCAAAGGACGTTAGTCCGTTAAATACAAATGAGACAAACTAATCATGCTTTTAGATTAGGATTTTCAGATTTAACAATTGCCGTGCCCATTGTCAGGATGTCATTCACGTGCTCAGGTGTTACTTGAATGGGAAAAAGACATTGGGCACGATGACTATAATTAATGCAAAAATTTCTCAGCTGCTGACCATGTGTTAGGGTATCGTGCACGACGTATTTTCCACATTGTGTGTGTGTGTGTGGTTAGGCTGTGGAATTGCGTCGTTCTTCTCATTCGCTACAACTTAAGATACGAAAAATGTGGAGACGTATCAATACAATCACAATTCGTGGTAATATTAGCTACACGATTAAGCGTAACACGCTGTTAATATTGCTGTAAATTACAATTATAATTCCAAGTTTACTTATATTTATTTTAACGATATAATTTCTTTAGATGTGTTTTATCACTTTTGCGCAATGGTCACTAGCCTTCGTCAGTCGATTTCAGGAAAATGGTACGTAAATTAGAGTGTACATGTTGCGTGTTAAGCTCGGGTGTTGGAGGCATCTCGGGACGTTCTCTCTAGTGGAGGCTCTTGCGCCCTGGTGATATGTGTGAGAACCGTGGAGGTGAACCTCTGATCGGGTAGACGCGTTTTCGAGTGACCAACCTGCTTCAGGGAATTTCATTCGAATAATCGACGGTAAAGCTGACACGAATGGAACGTGTCATCGCGTCTGGCTTTGCTCGTCGATTTATTTAATTTCGCGGTCGTGATCGCGAGTAGTTTTCGAAACGAACGTTAATATTGCTCGAGCATGCAGATGCGAACGGACAGCGATCGCTATATGATCGTTGTTCATTTATGTGCACTTGGATCAGCTTCCGCGATTTATCTTTTTATTTCACCTTTGTACTTTATTTTTTGGTTTGCTATTTAGAAAGTCTCGAGCTTAGATGTAAGTTTCAGTGGGCATTCCGCCCGAAGAAAGAAGAGGTTACGACGCTTTTACTTGGTTATGATTCTTGTTACTACTTTGTCATTATGCTCGCTTTTAGTAGTAGTAGTAGTAGTAGTAGTTCTTTTTTTGATCGATGAAAGGGATGGACGTAACGAGTTAAAACACAAACTAACCGGACGAGAATGGGTGGAGACAGCTCGGGGAAACGCCGCGTCATTTTTCGTTAAATGCTTGCCTAACGAATCTGCTGGCTCGTCCGGCTTTTGACGCCCTTGTTATTCGTACTGTGAGCAAACAATTACCCCCGACTCCTCCATGATAACTGGCCGAAAACGAAAAAAAAAACGAGGTAGCACGAAGTCGGGAGAGGCAGCATCGAAAAACAGAATGATTAATCGTAGTGGGCTCGCGTACGTGTACTCTCGCCCCCTTTCCAGGCGTACAACGCGAAATTCAACAATTCTGGAAAATGAAAAGCCTCCGGTTACGGGACGTGGAGATATTCTTTCTGGCATTTATACGCTTTCAAGTTATGGCAATAAAAGGGCTAGTGAAAATTGGCGAATAGTGGTACTAGAGATTCTGTTAGCGGCGAGACGCGATCAATGATGTGATAGGTTTTAAAAAGATACGATGCGCGTACTTAAAATTTTCTGGGAGAACTTCTGAGGAATAGAATGTTGATAGATTTAGTAGTGGGTAATCTGATTATTGGTTTGCTCAGATTTTTGTACTAATGTTGAGAATTGTCGATCTTTGAAGCCGAAATAATGTTATAGGAACACTAAATTGATACTGAGGATTAACATTAGAGTAGTAATATATTTATTTTATGGAGGATTTCTTATATATTCATCGATACACACTTGCACGCGTCTCACCACTTTCTTCTATACCCGACTGTTAACCGACTGAACAGTTTACATTGATCTGCTTTCGAGACGCCGCCCACACACATACCTCCACACACTGATACCCACATACAAGTATCTCTACTACGCACTTAACCCAGTCCAGCACAGAAAATTATACAAATCTCAACACACCTCCTCAATTTTTTGTGCTGCATATTCATTTCCTTTTATAAGTCAATCAAACTATTCTTAAAAGTAATCTAAAATTTTCAAATTTGTTTCTCCCTATAGCCTTCGTTAAAATATTAGCTACATTATTTTCTGAATCTACTTTTATAATGTCAATCTCTTTATTTTCGTAACTTTCGTGCACAAAATGGAAATGAACTTCAATGTACTTAGAATTTTTTGTCAAGCTACCAAATTTTGATATCGCAATCGCTCCAGAATTATCTTCGTAAATTTTTATTGGCGTCTCGATCATTATTTTGAAATCTTTCAACAATTCTCTTACAAATTTAATTTCGCTCACAGCTTCCGATAAAGCTACATACCCGGCGGCTGTTGATGATTTTGTCACGCCACTTTGCTTTCTTGATTTCCAGTAAATTGCGTTTCCGAAAAATCTTATGATAAATCCCGTAGTGGATTTTCTATCTACTTTATCTCCAGCCCAATCAGCGTCAACAAAACAATCAATAACTTCAGCATTCAAATTTCTTTTATAAGTTTTTATAATTTTAATTTCCTAGTTAAATATAAATATTTCAAAATTCTCAATGCATATTTATAGTGGGTCTCGTTGTAACTGTTTTGAAATCGACTTAAATAGTTTACACTATCTCTAACGTTTAATCTTGTTCCAGTACTAATATATAATAAAGCTCCTATGAGATTTCTATATCTTATATCGTCTGAGGCTGATTGTGCGGGTTCTAAACTTAAGTTTTGTTCCATTGATGTAAATTATACTATTGATGTAAAATTTACTATTTTCTATATTATATTGTTTCGCTAATGACTCTATATAACTACTTCGATCTAATTTCATCTTACACTTCTTATTATCGTATTCAATGTTTATTCCTAAGTAAGTCTTTACTTCACCTAAGTCCTTCATCGCAAATTGGTTTGACAATTTGTTTTTAATCTCATGGATTTTTCTTTTGTTTTTTCCACATGTTAATAAGTCGTCTACGAATAGAATTAAATATATAACATCATCGCTCTCATACTTCATATACAGACAATAATCACTCTTACTTCTTTGAAATCCTAATTTTTTCATATAGTCGTGGAAACATTCATACCAAGCTCTTGAACTTTCATGCAATCCATATAACGTTTTTGTTAATTTACATACTTTCCCGCTTTTATTGTCGTGACCTATAGGTTGTTTTACAAATACTTCCGATTTTATAGTTTCGTTTAGGAATACTGTTTCTACATCCATTTGCATAATCGTCAAACCATATTGACAACAATAAGATAGTAATAACTTCAACGTTTGCATTTTTGCCATTGGAGAGTATAAATCTTCCAGTACTTCATTTTGTTGGAAGCCTCGAACGACTAATCGTGCTTTCTTACGATTATCAGATTTATTCGTATATACCCATTTCAAGTCTAATACTTTTTTGTCTTTTGGTTTCTCTACTAGTTGCCAGGTCTTATTTTTGATTAAACTATTCATTTCTCGATCCATTGCTTCTTTCCATGAACCGCTGTCATCTCCACTTAAAGCTTCTTCATAGGTTTGAGGACTGTCTGCGCTAACTACATTCACATAAATGAAATATGAGCTCGTTTGGCCATATCTTTGAGGTTTCTTTCTTCCCTGTCCTGACCTTCTCAAATTATTTTCTATGTCCTCAAGTTTTCTTTCTGATTTGTTACTTAACTTTCTCTCCGCTTTTATTGCAACCTGCTCGACCTTTTCGTCATTTATTTCATTTTCATGAATTTCGTTTGAATCCGAATGTTCGTCAAAATCCTTTTCTGTTTCATTGTCTGATTCATCTTCTCCTTGAAATCCGTCTAAATTATCATCTTCATCTATAAATTCTACGTGCCTTGCAATTATAATTTTATTATTAACTAGGATCCTATATCCAATGTTTTCATAACCTACAAGTATCCCAGTGTCTGCTATTTTGTCCCATTTCGAATTTATTTTAATTTCAGGTATTCTTACGAAAACTCTACTTCCGTACAATCTTAAATTATTTATATTCGGTTTCCTTTTAAAAAATATTTCAAATGGTGTTTTATTTTCATATGTGTTCGTAATGGTCCTATTTTTTAAGTACGCCGCGGCTCTAACTATTTCCGGCCAATATTTAATATTCAGCTTTGAATCATGTAATAAGCATCTAGCGGAATTCATAATTGTTCTATTGTAGCGCTCAGCTGTTCCATTTAATTCGTGAACATAAGGTGGGCATGGTTCCAGGACAATTTCCATTGCCCTAGTTAGATTGTACATGTTTTTGTTCATATATTCTTTTCCATTATCGCATCTTAATCTCTTTATCTTCTTACCAGTAAGATTTTCCATTTTGTTCGTATAATCAAGGAAACAAATATAAACTTCATCTTTTGATTTCAAAGTATAAATCAATGCGCACTTACTGTAATCGTCTATAAATGTTAAGAAATATCTAGATCCATCAAACCCGGTATTTTTATGAGGTCCATTTAAATCGGTATGTACTAATTCTAAAATCTCGCGTGCTCTACTACGGTTATTTTGGAACGGTAAAGTTGTGCATTTTATTTTGGATACGTGTGCCACATTTTAATTGTACTTACTCAAAATTTTCTGGCATTCCCTCAACTAATTTTTTTTTACACATTGTATCTAAATAATTAAAGTTTACATGCCCTAAGATCCTGTGGAATTTTTCCTTATTTGTCATTTTTCCCACATTTTTAGCGTGCGATTCTTGCCTTTCAATGTAACTACTTATTTTATATAAACCATGATCTTTGAATGCGATCATGCCCATGAAAGAGATAGCCCATGTGAGCTATCTTCAATTACTCAATGACGCATGTAACGTTTTTCGTCTGTAACGTATAGTATCAAAACATTATGAGCTCAGGATATGCGGTTTGTTGAAAATAATTAAAAATATTATGAGATTTAGTGTGTAACAAAAAAAAATGAGTACATCCCCCTTTATTTTCTATTACTTCTATTGTACGATTTGCTATCGATTTATGTAGTTTCTGAATATAATTTTGACTCAATGTATCCCATTCGCGTACAATTGCATTTTTTAATTCTTGTACGTGTTGACACTGCTTTCCATTCGCGTATACGCCGTGAACAAGTTCTGCCCAGCAATTTTTAATAACATTAAGGCCCGGGGAGCGTGCTAGCCACGGCAAAACAGATATATATTTGCATTAAAGTATGATTGGACCAATCCTGATGTGTGTACAGGTGCATTATCTTGTTGAAAGATGTAATCAGGTCCAGAAACGCGTTCTGCATGATTATTTATTTGTTCGTTGAATAAATTTATATACCGGACACTATTCATTCTCCCATCGATGAACTTGATACATGTCTTGCCGAAATAACTGATGCCGGCCCAAACCATCACGCTGCCTCCTCCTATTTGTCTTCGAATTGCCGACATTGTCTCTTTTCTTATGTCATGAAAATAATCCCATCAGGATCATCCAAGTTGATTATTTTTCGTCTGAAAATAGTACTGGTACTTGCTACACGCAAAATTGCTCGCTTATCACGATCGGATAACGATGACGACCGACCAGTGCTTTTCTTTTTGTCATAATCTGCAACATTTTTTAAGAAATCGTGTATTTTACAACTTCTTCTTATTACTTTCGATATTTTTGCTACTAATAATTGTTGCTGTTTTAGTTCAAGAATTTGCTTTTTTCAGACCCGTTTAATTTGTTCCGCATCCCATACATAAAAATTTATATAATATTGTAGCGACACACGAGCTGAGGGACAAATCGAGCCACGTGTGATCTTGCCTCGGAGTATCAACAACGTTAGGACATACTGTAATAATAATAAGTAAACTTCGGGCAAAAACAATGTCGCCGCTTCATGCAACCGTCTAACAAAGGCGAATGGAAATTTACCGGTATCCCCTCGACCAGCATAAATAAACCAACGCGATCGTAAGGTGACCAATTTTCATCAGTCTAAAATAAATTCAAAATTTTATAATTATATATTTATATTAATATATAAAAAATTTAATTAAAATAATATTAAATATTTTTAAAATATTTATAAATTAAATTTATTAACATTATTCTAATTAAATTACTAATCATTAAATTATTTCATTTATATTATATATTTATATATATATAAATAAATAAATTTTTACTAAAACATTAAAATTTAAAATATAGAAACTTATAAAATATATTAAAATTTAAAAAATTTATAAAATTTATCAAATAAAAAAAATTATTAATAATCTTCAAATAAATTTATATAAATTTTATATGTAATTAAATAAAATAATTGTAATATATATGTTGAGTCAATGTCCGAATCTGGGCCCGAGTCGTCCTCGTGGCGGGGCTTGGGACAGGTAAGGATTCTTCACTGAAGCTATCCATTTTCTTACACTGAAGTTACTTTTATTGACACACGCAAAAATGTTACAGAGTTGACACAAGCTCACAATGATCACACACTCGCGACGCTAGTGACAATGGCCTTAGGTTCGATAACGAATCCGCGGACAACGGGATGGTAGTCGTACGCACTCGCAAAATCTAAGTCGGATTCTTTGTTAATATTCACTGACCGTAAGGCGTTAATCTTTTTGTCGATAAAATCGCAAGAGAGAATGACTTTCCGTCCCGGTGATACCTCAGAGGAAAACTATGATGGGGCGTGTCTAAGGACACGAGATCATCGGATTCGTCGGGGATATCCTACGTTCGGAAAGTAAGGGAAATTGACGTTGCTGCTAATTGGCCAATCTCCATATCGGTAGTTAGAAAAGGATGCTAGCCGCCCTCGAGGGAAGGTTGCTAGTGGGAGACGTCGTTCGTGGAAAAATAGGTCTCTCCTGTCTTCCTGTAACTAGGACAAAGATTGTTTATCTGTTTAAGGATTTCAGGTACCTAGATATTAGTGTTTATAACGGTCCTCGGGCTAGCCGATCACGTACTGCGGAGACGCGTCGGCATCTGGTAAACATCCTGCCCGGAGAATAGGATCTACGTGCGGCGAGCTACGGGATAGAAACCGTTGGAATGTTTACTGCCACGTGCCGCTACAAATCTTTCTTTTAAGGAGAGCTATAGGGTTACTTAATGCCTTTGTTAGATGGAGAGTTCGTCCCGTTGACCGCGGCCACGTTCGGCGACTAATTGTCGCCTTGAGCCCAAGCTCATTGTCACAAGACTTAAACAAATACAATTGGTTAGAATGACGGCAAATCGTTTAGTTACAACTGTAGATTTTAATTACAATGTTTCTATGGATCTTCCCGAGGTTTCAGAGGGAAGGCACCGGTGTCACCTTATCTCCGACAAGTATAATTTTATAACGTATTACGTTAGATAGAATAACGTAATAACGTATTACGTTATATAGTATAACGTTATACCGATTTACCTTATATAGAATAACGTTATAACGCATGACGTTCCGCAGAATAACGTTATAACGTATTACGTTCTATAGGATAACGTAATAACGTAATAACGTATTATGTTATATAGTATAACGTTATAACGTATTACGTTATATGGTATAACGTTATAACGTATTACGTTATATGGTATAACGTTATACCGTATTACGTTATATAATATAACGTTATATCGTATTACATTATATAGAGAAATGTTATAACGCATGACATTCCGCAGAATAACGTTATAACGTATTACGTTACATAGAATAACGTAATAACGTATTGCGTTAAGTAGTATAACATTATAACGTATTACGTTATATGGTATAACGTTATGACGTATTACGTTATATGGTATAACGTTATGACGTATTACGTATATAACGTTATGACGCATTCCGTTTTATAGTATAACGTAATAACATATAACGTTAGATAGTGTAACCTAATAACGTATTACATTATATAGTATAACGTTATATGGTATGACGTTATAACGTATTACGTTTTATAGTATAACGTATATGTAACGTTATAGTATACGTTATTATATAGTAGTATAACGTTATAACGTTATAGACGTTATATAGTATAACGTTATATCATATTACATTATATAGAGTAACGGTATAACGCATGACGTTCGACAGAATAACGAATAACGTTATAACGTATGACGTTTTATACGAATAACGTTATAACGTATTACGTTTTATAGTATAGAGTTATAACGTATTACGTTATACAGTATAACGTAATAACGTATTACGTTTTATAGTATAACGTAATGACATATTACATTATATAGTGTAACGTTATAACGTATGACGTTATATAGTATAACGTTATAACGAGTTACGATATATTGTGTAACGTTATAACATATGACGTTATATAGTATAATGTTATATCGTATCACGTTATATAGTGTAACGTTATAACGTATGACGTTACACAGAATAACGTTATAACGTATTGCATTTCATAGAATAACGTTATAACGTATTACGTTATATGGTATAACGTTATAACGTATTACTTAATATTGTATATCGTTATAACGTATTTCGTTATAGAGCATAACATTATAACGTATTGCATTTTATAGAATAACGTTTAAACGAATTACGACATATGGTATAACGTTATAACATATTCAGTTTGATAGTGTAATGTTATAACGTATTACGTTATATAGTATAACGTTATACCGTTTTACGTTATATAGTACAACGTTATAATGTATTACTTTATATAGTATAACTTTATAACGTATGACGTTACATAGAATAACGTTATAACGTATTACGTTTTATAGTATAAAGTTATAACGTATTATGTTATATAGTATAACTTTATAACGTATTACGTTATATGGTACAACATTATAACGTATTGCATTTTATAGAATAACGTTATAACGGATTACGACATATGGTATAACGTTATAACATATTCAGTTTTATAGTGTAATGTTATAACGTATTACGTTATATAGTATAACGTTATACCGTATTACGTTATATAGTATAACGTTATAACGTATTACTTTATATAGTATAATTTTATAACGTATGACGTTACATAGAATAACGTTGTAACGTATTACGTTATATAGTATAACGTTATAACGTATTACGTTAGGTAGTATAACGTTATAACGTATTACGTTATATAGTTTGACGTCATAACGTATTACGTTAGGTAGTATAACGTTATAACGTATGACGTTTCACAGAATAACGTTATAACGTATTACGATATATGCTATAACGTTATAACGTATTACGTTTTATAGTGTAAAGTTATAACGATATAACGTATTACGTTATATGCTATAACGTTATAACGTATTACGTTTTATGGAATAACGTTCTAACGTATTACATTGTATAGTATAACGTTATAACGTACTACGTTAGGTAGTATAACGTTATAACGTATTACGTTACGTATTGTAGCATTATAACGTATTACGTTATATGGTATAGCGTTATAACGTATTACGTTATATAGTATAAAGTCATTACGTATTAGGTTATATAGTATAACGTAATAACGTATTACATTATATAGTGTAACGTTAGAACGTATGACGTTCCACAGAATAACGTTATAGCGCATTACGATATACGGTATAACGTTATAACGTATCACGTTTTATGGAACAACATTCTAACGTATTACATTGTATAGTATAACGTTATAACGTATTACATTACATAGTATAACGTTATAACGAATTACGTTAGGTAGTGTAGCATTATAACGTATTACGTTAGGTAGTATAACGTTATAACGTATGACGTTTCACAGAATAACGTTATAACGTCTTACTTTATATAGAATAACGATATACCGTATTACATTATATAGTGTAACGTTAGAACGTATGACGTTCCACAGAATAACGTTATAGCGTATTACGATATATGCTATAACGTTATAACGTATTACGTTTTATGGAATAACGTTCTAACGTATTACATTGTATAGTATAACGTTATAACGTATTACATTAGATAGAATAACGCTAGAACGTATGACGTTACATGGAATAACGTTATAAAGTATTACGTTACATGGTATAACGTTATAACTTATTACGTTTTATGGAATAACGTTCTAACGTATTACATTGTATAGTATAACGTTATAACGTATTACATTAGATAGTATAACGTTATAACGAATTACGTTAGGTAGTGTAACATTATAACGTATTACGTTAGGTAGTATAACGTTATAACGTATTACGTTAGGCAGTGTAACATTATAACGTACTACGTTATATAGTATAGCGTTTTAACGTATCACATTATATAGTGTAACCTTATAACATATGACGTTACGCAGCATAACGTTATAACGTATTACGTTATATAGTTTAAAGTCATTACGTATTAGGTTATATAGTATAACGTAATAACGTATTACATTATATAGTGTAATGTTACAACTTATAACGTTACATAGAATAACGTTATAACGTATTCCGTTATATAGTATAACGCTATAACGCATTACGTTAGTTAGTATAACGTTATAACGTATTACGTTATATAGAATAACGTAATAACGTATTACGTTATATGGTATAATGTTATAACGTATTGCATTTTATAGAATAACGTTATAACGTATAACATTATATGGCATAACGTTATAACGTTTAACGTCATGTAGAATAACGTTATAACGTATTACGACGTATGGTATAACGTTATAACGTGTTACGTTATATAATATAATTTTATAACGTATTGCGTTTTATCGTATAACGTTATAACGTATTACGTTTTATAGAATAACGTTATATCGTATTACGTTAGGTAGTTTGGACGAAAACTTACATCCGGCGGAAGCGTTGCCGCACCGGAAACGATCTCTCTCACGCTGCTAAAATCGCAATTTGGCACCATTGGATGCTTCGCAGGACCAATTAAAACTGGAGGGACCAAAGGTATATGCGTAATTCTGTATTTTTCTACGGAACTGAGTAACGTTTCTACCTCGAAATTTCGCATTATGTACACAGCTGCACCGCAACTTATTGCCGTATTCATCATTCCGAACGCATAACCGCGAAATAATGGCAAGAAAACTAGTATTCGGTCTCCACGTCGATTGTCCATTGATCCTGGGGCACTTCGATTAAGAACAAAATGCAATTGAAACGAATATTTATAATTTCAACTAGAATGATAAGAGTTAAGAAGCACAACAATAGAGAAAATATTATATAGTTGATTTGAATAAGGAATGGTTTGTTAATTATATAAAACGAATAATATATATTTAAATTTGGCATAAATAAAAAATAAATTTCGAAATATATGTGTGGTCTGAGATCAACCGGATACATTGTGTATATTAATTTAATATATTTACCTTGGAGTTTGGATGAAAAGTAACAAATTTCGATGAGACAACATTACTCTATGGCTATTGAGGGTGCGCGCCAAGGATATGCAGACATCTGGGTGCCATCCTGTCCGTGGTGTGTGGCCTGGTCTCTGATGTGAATTGACGTTACACTCCCGAGGGAGCAGGAGGGTGGGGAGTGGAGAGTGGTAGAGGCGAGGAAGAAGAGACGGAAGAACAAAAATCAGAGGAAGACAGGCGTCGCCGTTGGAGGAGAGACAGCGAGGAAAG
>NW_022883919.1:0-16134 GCF_011952255.1 Bombus vosnesenskii | reverse complement strand
CCGTGTGTGTCTCGTTTAATGTGTAAGACGTGTTCTTACTGAAGTCGACCCTCTGGTTGTTGGCGTGAGGCTGCGTGGTTGCGTTCTTGCGTTTTCAAGAGGGTTATGCCTCTTCAAAACTGATGGTCCCTGGCGCTACTGACTTCACTGGAGTGGTAACGCTTCTGCTGCCGTTTCTATTGGATTCACGTGGCACTGTATGGTAGTGGATGTCGCTGGCGTGCACTTTTCACTTGCCACTGTATCCGGCTCGAAGGACCAAATGTTACGACCGTTCGCGGAGAGACGCGGTCGTTAGGAAAACGCTTCAGCGGGAGGCGTAAATATTCGCTACGATTATGTTAATCAACGCCGCGAAATAGTCGTTCCCCTGTTTCGGTTAAGATAACAGAGGTCGTTTAATGAATGTAACACTGTATTAACAGGTTTACATAGAATAATATATTTTACAATAATATGAGGATTATATTACAGAAATTTGACTCGACTTTGCGGACTCTCTAGATAAATTCGTTTGCTCGTCAGATTTGTCGAAGTGTCACGTTTGACTCGGCAGAAGGAGCTGATCGCCCTTCGATTATTCCTTTGTCTCATTTGGAAGACGACCCCCACTATGCTCGGGTCACGCCACCGCTCGCGCCTATGATCACGTATACCTCTTCTTGTGTGAAAATCGTAACGGTCAAAAATTGACGTTTCTAGAGCTCGCTGCTTGGCGACAACCATGCTCTCGTCGATACATTGTATATGATCCGGCGGGCAGATAAGATGGTCCGCCTGCGACGTTGTAGGACCGCGAGCGACGGTTAGAAAATACAGCCTGTGGTGAGACTCGTGGCGTAACATCCTGCATATACAATTGTTACCTTTATCCAATGCATACCACCTCTCTCCTCCTCTTTAAAAATATGACCTTTATGAACTTAATGTCTCCCAAAACGTATTTAGCAGAAAGGATTCGACATCTATAACGATCCAATTAGAAACCTTTTCTAGAGACCATTAGAAACGCGTTCTCTATCCAATCCTGGCTGAAACATAATTACTCGCACCCCCAGTAACCCACCTCTAAGTCATTCCAATCAACGTACCATGCAACCACGAATCCAACGCGTTCCAGGAATACAAACAACTGCCTGTAGCTGTTTAGCTGTACGCGACGAGTATAATTATTTCGGGTACTCCTCCAGTGCAAAACAGACACCCAAACGACATTATTTCAACACAAGAATATTTAAAACAATAGTTATAAAAGCATGATACTTAATACCGCGCTTGACATCAGGTATAATAAAAATAAATTTCTTCAAAAAAATTTCAAGTTAAATCTTAAGCTTTTGTAATTATATCAAACTTGTTCAATTGACAATGAGCAATTTCCATCGTGTTTTGACAACTGACTCATCGTTGATGTATTTCCTCGGAATTGAAAAGGAATGTGCATAATTTTGTCCTCCGTCAACACTCAAAATATTATCTGCATGCTATACTCAGGGATTCAATTTTATATTACGTTGCCTCATGTTCCATCACTTCTTTCCTACTATCAGTCACTTGAACGGTAATATAAACCAGTCTTCTATTTCCTATACTATTCTGCATACCATTTATCAGGAACAATACATTTTATTTGTTAATCTACTTAGATGCGAAGTTCCTCGTTTGTCCTAATATCAATCAATGAATAAGTGAATTGAAATCTGTGAAAATAATGTAAAATCGGAAAATAAGGATAGAAATCTTTTCCCGATTACTTACAATTTATTAATATTAAATTGAATATACAAATATAAATTGGACAGGAAACGATATTTATTTAGCGGAAACTAAATGCAATACTCGCATCTATATCAAATAACTTTACAGTTATTTTACCACTCTCGTCACAACGAATCTAACACACACACACACTCTCTCTCTCTCTCTCTAACAACTCTATCAATTCTCACGACTCTACTCTTCGACGACTCGATACCTCTAACGACTCTACTCTTCGACGACGCAATTAATCTGGAGTCTCGCAACGCGCACACTTTTCGATTCGCCTTGCGTAGCGAAACCGTCCTTCTTCTAACGTTGTCTATTGTTTCCCTCATACCTATGTAAGAACTACCAACTACGTGCCTTTAGTCACGTAGGCGCTCTTAAATGTAAACGAAGCACAGAAACACGACGTACACGGTTTTTCTATTTTCAACTGATTTCTAATTCGAATTACTTTACGATATTACAATAAGTATCTAGTAATACGACTTCCGAACCGACGTAATTATTGCAATGATTGTTAAATTTCAAAACAATTTCCTATCCATATTAAACATATTACGTATATGTGCATGTCTAGTATTTCGATTAGTTGCTCTACTTGCGGTAGTTCGCCATTCTGGATCATCTAGACTCAACAAAGATGCATTCAATTTACTCCATACCTTAAAAAGCTCAGTAGCGGCACAAGAGTTAGAATTTGCTTCAAACTAAGTTGTTGTTTTGCTTCGGAATATTTAGAGGTATTGTAAGGAATTATGAACTCCGGGCAAAATAATGGCGCCGCTACATGTAACCGTAAAACAAGACAATTTGTATCTTTTGACCTTCTTCTGACGATTATGAATAAACGAACGTGAGAACAAACGATTCGGTATAAACTGTGACTAAACGTCTGTATAAATATCGTTTCGCGACAAGATCTGTTTTAAATACACTAACGAGTACACATTTTGGTAGTCTCATTATTCGATCCCCTACAGCTCTTATTAAGGAAGATAGAGGCCTGTGACAGTATTCAGCTTGGTAAACTTTGAACAGAGCATATTGATAAGCCAGAGTAACTAACATACAACCTTTTCTTTCTTTTTTCTTTTTTTTTACGTGGAGAAATCCTCATGGACACTCCGCTGTTGCAGTAATTGCGTAACAGCAGAGTAGTGTCGGACTCTTACCGACTAAAACTCCACGATGACCGCCCGACGCGTATGACAGAAGTGCTCCAGGATTCTCTAATGAATTAACTTCAGTTGCACCCCCTTCACTCGTTCTCTAGTTCTAGCCAGTCCTAATATTTCCTGACTATTGAATTGGCGTTAGGAGGGGCCATTACCCCTAGCGCTGTCTCTCCTTATTGATATTCACCGGAGGCTTGTCTTGTGTGCTTCGACAACTCGCATACAACCTGGTGGTACTAGCTATGAAAAAACTTCCCCGGACATGAGAAAACACATTTGCCCAGATAACGTACGAAAGGTATTAGAGCCCACCAAATAAGATTTGCTACAATTTGCTGTAGTACGTCACAATAAGCCTATGAGTTTCGCGCGTCAGACGATTTTCGAATTAGTTGATGCTTGGATGTTCAAGATACGGAAGCGCGGAGAGATGATACGTTTATGTACAACTTGATCATGGTGCAACCCATTCGTCAGCCAGAAAACTTCATGCACGATTTTCTAAAAAGAAACACATTTCCCCCCTTCCTTATGCCGTACCAATCCTCTCTCGTCGCTCCTTATCTCATACACAGACAGGCCAAATAATGTTGCCGATGACCGCCAACAGCCTGGGTTCATGTACGGGTCTCTTGCCTGCGACAGAAATTTGTTATGTGTAGTATGCGGGGCAGAAAAGCACTTTTGCCATTAATATGAACTAGAAGATTGCAGAAAAATTGTAAACATTTTCCAAATTTTATTAATTTCATTTCATTTCTTAAAGTCTACAAAACTGTTAATCAACATTAAGCAAATATACAAAATCTTGACGTACAGAATAATGGAGCGAATATTAGAAACGATACTACTAAATCTACAAGCTAAAATGTACTATACAAATTTTCTTTAAACTATAAGACATGCAAAGTATATATTTCTGAAAATAAAAAATATCGGATCAAACACTCTTCGAACATACTTCGAACGCTCATTATTACGTATATTACCAAACCAATGCATACAATATAATATATAAACTAAGCCAACGAAAGGCGCAGAGACTGGAGAACATGGGGTCCCCGAGCGTGCAGTACGCTTCAGCATCGTTGCGAACACCAACTCCCTCCGCTTGTCCCAATGCCATCTCGAACGGTGAGACTGCAAACAGAAAATATCCATATATACATCAAGATAGTAATGCAATTTCTATTCTTGCAGCACCGACGTAATACACGGTGCTCCGTAATCGCTCGAGATTCCATATAGTTGTTGAAATCTCTACGCATTAGGTAGATAAAACGTTGCGAGAAATCCTCTTGTCACAGTTAGGTCTTCCAAACCTGATCGCTTGCATTTTTCCCGCTACTTCAGCGTTGTAACGTTACTTTTATTTCTGCCAACTTAGGCACGACATCGTCTAAACTGCCCAATTCAGGACACGATGGCTCCTCCCGGGGATTCTGTTGAGACGATCCCGAATTTTCCGTGTCCTCACCATTGTAGAGCTCATAATTTGTATAATATACCTTCTTCTTCAAGCATTGTTTTTTATATTTCTGCCATTTTGAAGCTGCTGATAATCGCCGGATGCGTAAATCATTTTTAGCTTTGGAAAGAGCGCACGTCAGCATTGCTTCAATCCGTAAATCGCGTCTGCGCTTTCGGCGACACTTTGATCTTTTGCGGCGAACTTCGTCAATCCAAGTTAGTAACCGTTCAGTTTCTGGCTTGTCGGCGTTAGTTTTCGAAAGTCCCTTCTTTGTCCTCGCCATGCTTTCTCAATTATTTCACCTAATTATTGAGTAAGTAAAAAGTATACCAACCTGTATCCGGCTCCTGTTTGTTGTAGAACAATACAGAAGAGATTCACACAACTGCACACAAAGGATTTGAAACCACCGAGCAAAACACCCTCCTCACAGCACAGTCGTAAGATGACTAAGGGAAGTCTACGCTGCGCGTCTGAAGTCCGCTGTCTATACCCCCTCCTCTGTCTTTATGACGTAGTCTTACGCGCGAAAATGGAAACTAGTTCCGTGTAAAATCTTACGTTGGCCTTACATTCTCAGAAATTTTGAAAAATTCTTTAATCCAATTAATTTTTAAATATATGTGCGACAATTTTAATGCTAAATTTTATATATTTTGTACATTATATTAAAATTCTTCATTTACAGGAAATAATCAATAGCGTATGAAGGTGTACTGCACGTATTATTTGGCACGTACATTAACGTTGATGCAAGAATAATTATTCCAATGATTTTAAGTTACACACATAATAGATAAAGTAGGCTGTAGACTATGAAATTCGTATGAAATAAGCAGAGAATAGTAACTAAATAAATGTATATGTATATGGAACATAAATCTTGTAAAAATAATATACTAAATTACGTTCAAATCAAATATATCAACAAGATCTGTTGACTTCTAATTATTTTTTTGAAGCACTAGTATCAAATAAAATTGCGTCATATAAAAATGTCATCCCGAAACACAGTTTAACGTGATACAATTGTATTACTTTAATTTAAGCAGAAAATATCTAATCATATTTAACAATTTTGAAAAACATACCTCTACTAAACTATCATTATCTTTTCCTATACCATCGGCAAGGCCCTGAACAGCAAGCAGTTCAGCGGTTGTTAAATAACTAGCCAATTGTTCTCGAACTACATTTACTTCTCCCTGATACATAAAATCAACCAATGCAGCCAAATCATCGAATTTTACATTATTATTATATATTACAACAGGATGCTGACATGGATTATCGTAAAATAGAATAAGTATCATTTACAAAATATATGTTAACAGTAAGAAATTATTAAATTCTTAATTTCACTTTACCTTAAATAAATCTCTAAAATATGTACTACATGCAGATAATAGCAGTTTGTCTGCTCTTATTCCTTTTTCCTTCGCAGCTTAAATTTACATCAACGAGATCTTCTTCGGTTCTCAGCGTATCAAAAGCACAAGTAATATGTTTTAAGTAATTATTCCACCTAAGAGAAAACTGTTGAATCCGTAAAACAATTATATTAAATTTGCAATTTTCAATCTGAAAAACATTTGACTTCAATGAGTATATTTTGATTTTTACCTGCCGGAAAACTGATGGAACAAAAATTTGTTACAACTATCATGTACTTATGTAATTAAAACAAGACAAAGCTTTTATAAATATAAAAATTGTCATAAAAATTTTGACGCAACGCATTTGAACATTTTATGACTCATTGTATTAACACCACATTATTTCTTTTTTTGTGAGTGTAATAAAAGCAATAATATTTAAAAAATACATACTTGTTTAGATGCCTTTCGCAATATGACTTTCTCATAGAGCAGGTGGCTTATTACAAAATTCACGTCATAAATGTAATTTTCTTCAACTTCCAAAGCAAAAGTTATAAGTGTCCACCCAGGAATACCCAACATTTTGAAACACTTAAATAATACAAATTTCATATTTGGGTATTACATATTTCTAACGATTGAACACTACCATGCTTACCATGCTTTCATTAGCATGCTTAAAATGACTATATATTGAAATTATTTGTATGGTATGCCCATTTCCTTATCACCCTTTATTTTTCTTTCTCCTTCTGCAGAAGAGTTGAGACTATTTGTATCCTCCCTATATTTGTCTATTATACATCCTACATACTTTCACAAATAACAAAAAATAGCAAGGTCAGATATAGCTTCAGTGTATACGGTCATCACAATGAAATGTGAATTACCTTCTGCAGATCTAAAATATTAAACGTGAAACGATGATCTTAATTTGGAATAGATTATAGATACACAATCTGTTCGTTTTTTCCTTTCTTAGCAATGATCTGTTCCATTGTCAAACAAGTATTTCCGTCAGTAGCCGGATGAAATGCAAATTTATATTGTATTATGCTTATCATTATACTGCAAGTACTTTGAATCACTGAAATTGCAGAACCATTTCCTGTTATTGAATGCAAAACATACAGCACGAACACGTTTTCCATTATCAAAAAACACCATACAAATGTCTCATCCATTGTATTAAAGTGATAAGAGATAGACACAGCACCAAGCCTGCAGCTTATAATACAACAAGTTGCACCAGTTTCTCAATTTTCCCCAATTATATTCAATGTTTACAATAATTATTCTTCATATAAAATTGTTACCTTTATCCAATGCATACCACCTCTCTCCCCCTCTTTAAAAATATGACCTTTTTCAACTTAATGTCTCCCAAAAACGGATTTAGCAGAAAGTATACGACATCTATAACGATCCAATTAGAAACTACCAGAGCATGTGTATTTTAAGCGGATCTTTAAACGTCGATTAAACGCGTTCTCTATCCAATCCTGGCTGAAACATAATTACTCGCACCCCCAGTAACCCACCTCTAAGTCATTCCAATCAACGTACCATGCAAACACGAATCCAACGCGTTCCAGGAATACAAACAACTGCCTGTAGCTGTTTAGCTGTACGCGACGAGTATAATTATTTCGGGTACTCCTCCAGTACAAAACAGACACCCAAACGACATTATTTCAACACAAAAATATTTAAAACAATAGTTATAAAAGCATGATACTTAATACCGCGCTTGACATCAGGTATAATAAAAATAAATTTCTTCAAAAAAATTTCAAGTTAAATCTTAAGCTTTTGTAATTATATCAAACTTGTTCAATTGACAATGAGCAATTTCCATCGTGTTTTGACAACTGACTCATCGTTGATGTATTTCCTCGGAATTGAAAAAGGAATGTGCATAATTTTGTCCTCCGTCAACACTCAAAATATTATCTGCATGCTATACTCAGGGATTCAATTTTATATTACGTTGCCTCATGTTCCATCACTGCTTTCCTACTATCAGTCACTTGAACGGTAATATAAACCAGTCTTCTATTTCCTATACTATTCTGCATACCATTTATCAGGAACAATACATTTTATTTGTTAATCTAATTAGATGCGAAGTTCCTCATTTGTCCTAATATCAATCAATGAATAAGTGAATTGAAATCTGTGAAAATAATGTAAAATCGGAAAATAAGGATAGAAATCTTTTCCCGATTACTTACAATTTATTAATATTAAATTGAATATACAAATATAAATTGGACAGGAAACGATATTTATTTAACGGAAACTAAATGCAATACTCGCATCTATATCAAATAACTTTACAGTTATTTTACCACTCTCGTCACAACGAATCTAACACACACACACACTCTCTCTCTCTCTCTCTAACAACTCTATCAATTCTCACGACTCTACTCTTCGACGACTCGATACCTCTAACGACTCTACTCTTCGACGACTCAATTAGCTCTGATTCTCGCAACACGCACACTTTTCGATTCGCCTTGCGTAGCGAAACCGTCCTTCTTCTAACGTTGTCTATTGTTTCCCTCATACCTATGTAAGAACTACCAACTACGTGCCTTTAGTCACGTAGGCACTCTTAAATGTAAACGAAGCACAGAAACACGACGTACACGGTTTTTCTATTTTCAACTGATTTCTAATTCGAATTACTTTACGATATTACAATAAGTATCTAGTAATACGACTTCCGAACCGACGTAATTATTGCAATGATTGTTAAATTTCAAAACAATTTCCTATCCATGTTAAACATATTACGTATATGTGCATGTCTAGTATTTCGATTAGTTGCTCTACTTGCGGTAGTTCGCCATTCTGGATCATCTAGACTCAACAAAGATGCATTCAATTTACTCCATACCTTAAAAAGCTCTGTAGCGGCACAAGAGTTAGAATTTGCTTCAAACCAAGTTGTTGTTTTGCTTCGGAATATTTAGAGGTATTGTAAGGAATTATGAACTCCGGCAAAATAATGGCGCCGCTACATGTAACCGTAAAACAAGACGAATTTGTATCTTTTGACCTTCTTCTGACGATTATGAATAAACGAACGTGAGCGCAAACGATTCAGTATAAACTGTGACTAAACGTCTGTATAAATATCGTTTCGCGACAAGATCTGTTTTAAATACACTAACGAGTACACATTTTGGTAGTCTCATTATTCGATCCCCTACAGCTCTTATTAAGGAAGATAGAGGCCTGTGACAGTATTCAGCTTGGTAAACTTTGAACAGAGCATATTGATAAGCCAGAGTAACTAACATACAACCTTTTTTTTCTTTTTTCTTTTTTTTTACGTGGAGAAATCCTCATGGACACTCCGCTGTTGCAGTAATTGCGTAACAGCAGAGTAGTGTCGGACTCTTACCGACTAAAACTCCACGATGACCGCCCGACGCGTATGACAGAGGTGCTCCAGGATTCTCTAATGAATTAACTTCAGTTGCACCCCCTTCACTCGTTCTCTAGTTCTAGCCAGTCCTAATATTTCCTGACTATTGAATTGGCGTTAGGAGGGGCCATTACCCCTAGCGCTGTCTCTCCTTATTGATATTCACCGGAGGCTTGTCTTGTGTGCTTCGACAACTCGCATACAACCTGGTGGTACAAGCTATGAAAAAACTTCCCCGGACATGAGAAAACACATTTGCCCAGATAACGTACGAAAGGTATTAGAGCCCACCAAATAAGATTTGCTACAATTTGCTGTAGTACGTCACAATAAGCCTATGAGTTTCGCGCGTCAGACGATTTTCGAATTAGTTGATGCTTGGATGTTCAAGATACGGAAGCGCGGAGAGATGATACGTTTATGTACAACTTGATCATGGTGCAACCCATTCGTCAGCCAGAAAACTTCATGCACGATTTTCTAAAAAGAAACACATTTCCCCCCTTCCTTATGCCGTACCAATCCTCTCTCGTCGCTCCTTATCTCATACACAGACAGGCCAAATAATGTTGCCGATGACCGCCAACAGCCTGGGTTCATGTACGGGTCTCTTGCCTGCGACAGAAATTTGTTATGTGTAGTATGCGGGGCAGAAAAGCACTTTTGCCATTAATATGAACTAGAAGATTGCAGAAAAATTGTAAACATTTTCCAAATTTTATTAATTTCATTTCATTTCTTAAAGTCTACAAAACTGTTAATCAACATTAAGCAAATATACAAAATCTTGACGTACAGAATAATGGAGCGAATATTAGAAACGATACTACTAAATCTACAAGCTAAAATGTACTATACAAATTTTCTTTAAACTATAAGACATGCAAAGTATATATTTCTGAAAATAAAAAATATCGGATCAAACACTCTTCGAACATACTTCGAACGCTCATTATTACGTATATTACCAAACCAATGCATACAATATAATATATAAACTAAGCCAACGAAAGGCGCAGAGACTGGAGAACATGGGGTCCCCGAGCGTGCAGTACGCTTCAGCATCGTTGCGAACACCAACTCCCTCCGCTTGTCCCAATGCCATCTCGAACGGTGAGACTGCAAACAGAAAATATCCATATATACATCAAGATAGTAATGCAATTTCTATTCTTGCAGCACCGACGTAATACACGGTGCTCCGTAATCGCTCGAGATTCCATATAGTTGTTGAAATCTCTACGCATTAGGTAGATAAAACGTTGCGAGAAATCCTCTTGTCACAGTTAGGTCTTCCAAACCTGATCGCTTGCATTTTTCCCGCTACTTCAGCGTTGTAACGTTACTTTTATTTCTGCCAACTTAGGCACGACATCGTCTAAACTGCCCAATTCAGGACACGATGGCTCCTCCCGGGGATTCTGTTGAGACGATCCCGAATTTTCCGTGTCCTCACCATTGTAGAGCTCATAATTTGTATAATATACCTTCTTCTTCAAGCATTGTTTTTTATATTTCTGCCATTTTGAAGCTGCTGATAATCGCCGGATGCGTAAATCATTTTTAGCTTTGGAAAGAGCGCACGTCAGCATTGCTTCAATCCGTAAATCGCGTCTGCGCTTTCGGCGACACTTTGATCTTTTGCGGCGAACTTCGTCAATCCAAGTTAGTAACCGTTCAGTTTCTGGCTTGTCGGCGTTAGTTTTCGAAAGTCCCTTCTTTGTCCTCGCCATGCTTTCTCAATTATTTCACCTAATTATTGAGTAAGTAAAAAGTATACCAACCTGTATCCGGCTCCTGTTTGTTGTAGAACAATACAGAAGAGATTCACACAACTGCACACAAAGGATTTGAAACCACCGAGCAAAACACCCTCCTCACAGCACAGTCGTAAGATGACTAAGGGAAGTCTACGCTGCGCGTCTGAAGTCCGCTGTCTATACCCCCTCCTCTGTCTTTATGACGTAGTCTTACGCGCGAAAATGGAAACTAGTTCCGTGTAAAATCTTACGTTGGCCTTACATTCTCAGAAATTTTGAAAAATTCTTTAATCCAATTAATTTTTAAATATATGTGCGACAATTTTAATGCTAAATTTTATATATTTTGTACATTATATTAAAATTCTTCATTTACAGGAAATAATCAATAGCGTATGAAGGTGTACTGCACGTATTATTTGGCACGTACATTAACGTTGATGCAAGAATAATTATTCCAATGATTTTAAGTTACACACATAATAGATAAAGTAGGCTGTAGACTATGAAATTCGTATGAAATAAGCAGAGAATAGTAACTAAATAAATGTATATGTATATGGAACATAAATCTTGTAAAAATAATATACTAAATTACGTTCAAATCAAATATATCAACAAGATCTGTTGACTTCTAATTATTTTTTTGAAGCACTAGTATCAAATAAAATTGCGTCATATAAAAATGTCATCCCGAAACACAGTTTAACGTGATACAATTGTATTACTTTAATTTAAGCAGAAAATATCTAATCATATTTAACAATTTTGAAAAACATACCTCTACTAAACTATCATTATCTTTTCCTATACCATCGGCAAGGCCCTGAACAGCAAGCAGTTCAGCGGTTGTTAAATAACTAGCCAATTGTTCTCGAACTACATTTACTTCTCCCTGATACATAAAATCAACCAATGCAGCCAAATCATCGAATTTTACATTATTATTATATATTACAACAGGATGCTGACATGGATTATCGTAAAATAGAATAAGTATCATTTACAAAATATATGTTAACAGTAAGAAATTATTAAATTCTTAATTTCACTTTACCTTAAATAAATCTCTAAAATATGTACTACATGCAGATAATAGCAGTTTGTCTGCTCTTATTCCTTTTTCCTTCGCAGCTTAAATTTACATCAACGAGATCTTCTTCGGTTCTCAGCGTATCAAAAGCACAAGTAATATGTTTTAAGTAATTATTCCACCTAAGAGAAAACTGTTGAATCCGTAAAACAATTATATTAAATTTGCAATTTTCAATCTGAAAAACATTTGACTTCAATGAGTATATTTTGATTTTTACCTGCCGGAAAACTGATGGAACAAAAATTTGTTACAACTATCATGTACTTATGTAATTAAAACAAGACAAAGCTTTTATAAATATAAAAATTGTCATAAAAATTTTGACGCAACGCATTTGAACATTTTATGACTCATTGTATTAACACCACATTATTTCTTTTTTTGTGAGTGTAATAAAAGCAATAATATTTAAAAAATACATACTTGTTTAGATGCCTTTCGCAATATGACTTTCTCATAGAGCAGGTGGCTTATTACAAAATTCACGTCATAAATGTAATTTTCTTCAACTTCCAAAGCAAAAGTTATAAGTGTCCACCCAGGAATACCCAACATTTTGAAACACTTAAATAATACAAATTTCATATTTGGGTATTACATATTTCTAACGATTGAACACTACCATGCTTACCATGCTTTCATTAGCATGCTTAAAATGACTATATATTGAAATTATTTGTATGGTATGCCCATTTCCTTATCACCCTTTATTTTTCTTTCTCCTTCTGCAGAAGAGTTGAGACTATTTGTATCCTCCCTATATTTGTCTATTATACATCCTACATACTTTCACAAATAACAAAAAATAGCAAGGTCAGATATAGCTTCAGTGTATACGGTCATCACAATGAAATGTGAATTACCTTCTGCAGATCTAAAATATTAAACGTGAAACGATGATCTTAATTTGGAATAGATTATAGATACACAATCTGTTCGTTTTTTCCTTTCTTAGCAATGATCTGTTCCATTGTCAAACAAGTATTTCCGTCAGTAGCCGGATGAAATGCAAATTTATATTGTATTATGCTTATCATTATACTGCAAGTACTTTGAATCACTGAAATTGCAGAACCATTTCCTGTTATTGAATGCAAAACATACAGCACGAACACGTTTTCCATTATCAAAAAACACCATACAAATGTCTCATCCATTGTATTAAAGTGATAAGAGATAGACACAGCACCAAGCCTGCAGCTTATAATACAACAAGTTGCACCAGTTTCTCAATTTTCCCCAATTATATTCAATGTTTACAATAATTATTCTTCATATAAAATTGTTACCTTTATCCAATGCATACCACCTCTCTCCCCCTCTTTAAAAATATGACCTTTTTCAACTTAATGTCTCCCAAAAACGGATTTAGCAGAAAGTATACGACATCTATAACGATCCAATTAGAAACTACCAGAGCATGTGTATTTTAAGCGGATCTTTAAACGTCGATTAAACGCGTTCTCTATCCAATCCTGGCTGAAACATAATTACTCGCACCCCCAGTAACCCACCTCTAAGTCATTCCAATCAACGTACCATGCAAACACGAATCCAACGCGTTCCAGGAATACAAACAACTGCCTGTAGCTGTTTAGCTGTACGCGACGAGTATAATTATTTCGGGTACTCCTCCAGTACAAAACAGACACCCAAACGACATTATTTCAACACAAAAATATTTAAAACAATAGTTATAAAAGCATGATACTTAATACCGCGCTTGACATCAGGTATAATAAAAATAAATTTCTTCAAAAAAATTTCAAGTTAAATCTTAAGCTTTTGTAATTATATCAAACTTGTTCAATTGACAATGAGCAATTTCCATCGTGTTTTGACAACTGACTCATCGTTGATGTATTTCCTCGGAATTGAAAAAGGAATGTGCATAATTTTGTCCTCCGTCAACACTCAAAATATTATCTGCATGCTATACTCAGGGATTCAATTTTATATTACGTTGCCTCATGTTCCATCACTGCTTTCCTACTATCAGTCACTTGAACGGTAATATAAACCAGTCTTCTATTTCCTATACTATTCTGCATACCATTTATCAGGAACAATACATTTTATTTGTTAATCTAATTAGATGCGAAGTTCCTCATTTGTCCTAATATCAATCAATGAATAAGTGAATTGAAATCTGTGAAAATAATGTAAAATCGGAAAATAAGGATAGAAATCTTTTCCCGATTACTTACAATTTATTAATATTAAATTGAATATACAAATATAAATTGGACAGGAAACGATATTTATTTAACGGAAACTAAATGCAATACTCGCATCTATATCAAATAACTTTACAGTTATTTTACCACTCTCGTCACAACGAATCTAACACACACACACTCTCTCTCTCTCTCTCTCTAACAACTCTATCAATTCTCACGACTCTACTCTTCGACGACTCGATACCTCTAACGACTCTACTCTTCGACGACTCAATTAGCTCTGATTCTCGCAACACGCACACTTTTCGATTCGCCTTGCGTAGCGAAACCGTCCTTCTTCTAACGTTGTCTATTGTTTCCCTCATACCTATGTAAGAACTACCAACTACGTGCCTTTAGTCACGTAGGCACTCTTAAATGTAAACGAAGCACAGAAACACGACGTACACGGTTTTTCTATTTTCAACTGATTTCTAATTCGAATTACTTTACGATATTACAATAAGTATCTAGTAATACGACTTCCGAACCGACGTAATTATTGCAATGATTGTTAAATTTCAAAACAATTTCCTATCCATGTTAAACATATTACGTATATGTGCATGTCTAGTATTTCGATTAGTTGCTCTACTTGCGGTAGTTCGCCATTCTGGATCATCTAGACTCAACAAAGATGCATTCAATTTACTCCATACCTTAAAAAGCTCTGTAGCGGCACAAGAGTTAGAATTTGCTTCAAACCAAGTTGTTGTTTTGCTTCGGAATATTTAGAGGTATTGTAAGGAATTATGAACTCCGGCAAAATAATGGCGCCGCTACATGTAACCGTAAAACAAGACGAATTTGTATCTTTTGACCTTCTTCTGACGATTATGAATAAACGAACGTGAGCGCAAACGATTCAGTATAAACTGTGACTAAACGTCTGTATAAATATCGTTTCGCGACAAGATCTGTTTTAAATACACTAACGAGTACACATTTTGGTAGTCTCATTATTCGATCCCCTACAGCTCTTATTAAGGAAGATAGAGGCCTGTGACAGTATTCAGCTTGGTAAACTTTGAACAGAGCATATTGATAAGCCAGAGTAACTAACATACAACCTTTTTTTTCTTTTTTTTTTTTTTTTTTTTACGTGGAGAAATCCTCATGGACACTCCGCTGTTGCAGTAATTGCGTAACAGCAGAGTAGTGTCGGACTCTTACCGACTAAAACTCCACGATGACCGCCCGACGCGTATGACAGAGGTGCTCCAGGATTCTCTAATGAATTAACTTCAGTTGCACCCCCTTCACTCGTTCTCTAGTTCTAGCCAGTCCTAATATTTCCTGACTATTGAATTGGCGTTAGGAGGGGCCATTACCCCTAGCGCTGTCTCTCCTTATTGATATTCACCGGAGGCTTGTCTTGTGTGCTTCGACAACTCGCATACAACCTGGTGGTACAAGCTATGAAAAAACTTCCCCGGACATGAGAAAACACATTTGCCCAGATAACGTACGAAAGGTATTAGAGCCCACCAAATAAGATTTGCTACAATTTGCTGTAGTACGTCACAATAAGCCTATGAGTTTCGCGCGTCAGACGATTTTCGAATTAGTTGATGCTTGGATGTTCAAGATACGGAAGCGCGGAGAGATGATACGTTTATGTACAACTTGATCATGGTGCAACCCATTCGTCAGCCAGAAAACTTCATGCACGATTTTCTAAAAAGAAACACATTTCCCCCCTTCCTTATGCCGTACCAATCCTCTCTCGTCGCTCCTTATCTCATACACAGACAGGCCAAATAATGTTGCCGATGACCGCCAACAGCCTGGGTTCATGTACGGGTCTCTTGCCTGCGACAGAAATTTG
>NW_022883918.1:0-23247 GCF_011952255.1 Bombus vosnesenskii | reverse complement strand
CATACTTCCCTTTTTCGGATCTTGACACTACGCAAGTCTCTTTCGGTCGTGCCGTACACCTCGCTGCAATATGTCCAAATCCGCTGCACTCGGAACACCTAACACCTTCTCCCCTCTCCGGACACTTAACACTTAGATGATCCTCACTACCGCAAATGAAGCATCTTCTTTTCTTCATTGCGTCTACAGATTGACTGGGCTTCCCGTTCTTCTGGGTTTTAGCCGGCTTCACAATCGACTTTGCTCTGCGACTGTTCTGCTCTTCGTACATCACTAACCTCTTCCTCAACTCTTTGATTGACGTAGCGCCGTACAATACAGCCTTATTGTTCTCGTCGTCTATTATTCCATCCACTATGTATTCCACCTTTGCTTCCTCCTCCATGTCCACATGGCTGGCTATTTCGAGCATGCGGTACATGTAAGCCAAACATGCTTCATCACTCTCCTTTTTCGTTTCTTCAAGTTTCTGATGAACTTGCCTACTGTTGACTTTCCTCGAAAATTCTTTCACTAGCCCCCTCTTCAGCTCATGCCAAGCCCTGGCATGACACTCGAAGCTCGCAAATATTTTCGCTGATCCCTTCAGCAGCTTCCTGGCGTAGACTGCCTTCTGCCCATCCGACCACATGCACGTATCAGCGACTTCCTCGAACGACTCGAACCATCGTTCGACATTTTCACCTTTGTCGCCACTAAACGACTCTAATGCATCTTCGACGTCGCTAAAACTCAGTGTCGAACCAACGCATGCCCTTCGACAATATTCATCGCGGTCCTGATACACCCTTCGCGCATCTCTTTTGTATCCTCTTGCGTTTTTCTTGTCATCTTCATCCTCACTTTCGTCGTCGCTTTCTTCTTCCGACGATATGTCGTTACCATCCATGGCCGCTTGTAGCCGTGCGCGTAATTCTACTTTTCTTCCCGTCGTTTTTAAACCCAAACTAGCGAGGCGCTCCTTCAACTCCTTCGTATTCATTTTCTCAACATCTTCATCTTCGTTACAATCACGCTCAGCTCTCTGTACATTTTCTAAATCTCGTTGACCGGTTAGCTCTTCACCGCCCGTCGATCCCTTACGATACGATTGTCCAGCCCTACACGCCCGATTCAGCCTTGCAATCAGCACTGACCTCACACCCGATATAGGGAGGTTCATTCGCGCGAGCTTACTCCTCAGCTCCTCCAGCGTCGAACCCTCTTCACCCGACAATCGCTCGTCCCCGACGTTTGCCATTTTTCACACTACACAAACTTAAACCGTCAACGATATCGTCTTTTACCGCACCGCGTACCGGTAAATTCACAACTAGCTCGAATAGCTCTGTTAAACCGTTTCGTTTTCTGTCTTGTCCAATCCCGGCTGAGCCCCCCAAAAATGTAATATCGTGATATAATGTGTTTACAAAGAGTGGACAATAGAGATGTTAATCAGACAGAAAAAGACGATTGTTGTTCAACCTGAACTATTCACGCCAAACGCACAGAAAACAGCGCAATCCACACTCTCTCGGCAACGCCACTCGCAACCTCTGTCTCCGCCCGACTCGCACTCTGCTTTTCGACTAACGCTCTGGCCGTTGCCGCATTCCGTTGTCTTTTTCCTAGGCCCACTGCACATGTGTTCTGCAAGCGCTCGTGGCCAGGGTCACGTAGGTCTTTTCCACGAAACAATGCACTTGAGAAGACCGATGACACATTGATGGGCTCGACGACGCCTCGGCTCTCGCGACATTGTTCATAGTTCGCCCGATATTTCTTAGGCCTTTCGTCCACGATACTACATAAGTATGTGACGAGATTAGGTTTTAAAAAGAACAATATAGAGATGTGCCTATATACATATGGAGAGGGAGAAAATGTTGTTTATTTGTTAATATACGTAGACGATTTGTTGATTTGTAGTAAAAACAAAGGGAAGATACAAAGTGTAAAAAAATTATTAACTGATAAATTTGAAATGAAAGATTTAGGTGAAGTAAAAAAATATCTTGGAATAAATATAGAGTATGATTATTTAAAAAATGAAATGAGATTAAGCCAAAAGAAATACATAGAATCATTAGCAAACAAATATAAATTACATAATAGCAAATTGTACTGTACACCTATGGAGACCAACTTAAAAATTGAAAAAGCTGAGATAAATAGAGAGGACATTGGATACAAGAATTTAATTGGCGCATTGCTGTATAGTAGTGTAAATACCAGACCCGATATAAGTTATAGTGTGAATTATCTGAGTAGATTTCAAGATTGTTGTAACGAGACACATTTTAAATATGCCTTGCGAATATTGAAATATTTGTACCGGACTAGAGATTTAGGGCTACATTATAAAAGAAATGAAAAGTGCAAAACGATAGATTGTTATGTGGGCGCTGATTGGGCAGGAGATCATATAGATAGGAAATCGACTTCTGGGTATGTAATTAGATTGTATGGAAATGTAATTGGATGGAAGTCTAAAAAACAAAGGTGTGTGACAAAAGCCTCGACGTATGCAGAGTATGTTGCTCTATCGGAAGCTGTGAGCGAAGTAATGACTATCAGAGAACTAATGAAAATCTTCGATGTAAATGTAGACGATAATCCTGTAAAAATCTATGAGGATAACTCTGGAGTAACGAGTATAGCAAAATACGGAACTTTTACAAAAAATTCTAAACACATCGAAGTTCATTACCACTACGTTCACGAGTACGTAAAGGAAAATAAGATAAACATAATAAAAGCAAGTACAGAAGAAAACACTGCGGATATTTTTACGAAGGCACTGTGTAGAGAGAAATTTGAAAGGTTTAGGTCATGGATGAATGTAAAATAAGAGAAATGTAAATAAAGCGATAAATGTTAAATATTTTGTTAATTCGACAAGTATGTAAAGAAAATTAAGTGTACAGTATAAATGTAAGGAGGCGTGTTAGGGAAGTGATACATTTACACTGTACATGAGAGTGTGTGTGTAAGGGCCAGAGGGCGTCAAGGCTTAGTGGAGACAAAAGACTGTTGCCAGATGTTAGCAGAATCTAGGATAGTCGGTTGGCGACCAGCGTGCGTGCAAGACGTTCTTCAGAGTGGAATATAGATGTATAACTGTTGTGTGGGAAATATAGTAAATAATTTGTATTCCCAAATCCTCGAATTTCCTTAACAACTACAATTGTTCAGTTACAGCTATAGTAGACTCTAGGTTACAATGTTGCAGGATTATCCAAAATTCCAAAGGCTCCAGTGTTCTTTCATCTCCGACATATATATATATATATATTGAACACAAAACAAAATACATCTAAAAAACAATAATAATAAGGAACATCAAACAGCGAACCAACGAAATTGAAGCAGCTACACTAAATCAAAATCGTAGCAAGGAGCTCCAGGACAAAGTTCGCTGAACTCACGCATACACCAATAACGCACAACAGGGGAAATTCCCTTTCTCCCAGAAGCATGGTGACGAAGATGTGCCTCCAAAACCTCTCCGGGAATTTCATTTGCAAAACGAACTTTCACACAACGATCGGTATCAACGATTTCAACCAGAGGGGGTTCCCACTCCAATACGACGGTCTCTGCATCGAAGAAACTCTCATCGAAAGTAACCAAATCGTCAAGGCTCAATTCCGAGGGAAATCCACGGCCTTGGCACCAATGTCGAATAGTTCCTCCAACCACTCTGATACTTGTGGTTCATCACAAGGCCGCATGCGTTTGATGGGTCTTCCCGAGTCGCCCATGGATTCTTCGGAATCCCTCTTTCGCTTGCGCTGAAAACAGCACAATATAGTTAAATAAAACGAAACAGGACGAATCAAGCGGACTAAAAACAAGACTAAATACGCACCAGGGAAGTCTGGATAGGAACCTCTGATGGAAATGACTCCGCAAACATTGTTCGAACGTCGATCACCGAAGCCTAGGGAAATAACAAAAAAAGGGGGGAAAGGATCAAAATCACAAAAACAACCATAAAATGCAAATATCCAAACTTACGCAAAACAACTCGAAGGAGGAGGTCCTTGTTATGGGAGAGCAGCGGAATTGCGCGTGTTGCCCGAGCAAACATTGAAATGATAATGATGCTGCAGCCGCCAGCCCTTGCATGCGCCGAAGAAACACCGGTAATTCCCACGGTGCAGCGCATGGAAGTCTCTCGCGGAAAGGACTAGATCAGCATGGAATGCTTCAAATCTCCTAGACGCTAGCTCAGCAGAAACACAGGACCGATAAAAACTAAGTCGAAATACGGAATTTACATTTTGTCACGTACGATTCCAAGAAACCCAAACTGCAACATCCCGATTCCCACGGAAGCGTACCCCCAGCGGACCACCACCCCGTGGGGGATGGCATTATAAATAAGCGAAGCAACATAGAGCAGCGTTCATTCTTCTTGCGTTCATTATAATTTGTGTTCATTGTTATTACGGATCATTCGTATTACGTTCTTTATTCTTGCGTTCATTCTTCTTGTGCTCATTATATTTTGTTCATTGTTACTACGTTCGTTATTGCGCTCATCATTGCGTTTAGAAATTTTGTATAGTATTTTGCGTTTCGGGGTCTTTAGTTTTTCGGTAAAGAAAAGAGAGTCGCGATTAAGTAAAAGAAAATTTTATCTTTAAAGTCCTCATTTCATCGCTTAGACAGAAACGCGCATTGTAATTGCGGTATTAATCCAGTTAGTAAATTGTTCAGTCTGTATCGAAATAGATAAATAAAGTAAAAGTTGATAGTAAACTATATTCGAGTCCAAGTAATAAACCCAACAAAAACTTCGACGACTACCGGAGCAGCTGAGGTAATGGCGCCAGACAGCACCTACTGCTCAAGGTAAGAAAATTAATTTTGTAAATTTCCTTCTTCTCTGATAATTTCGTTGCCCTCGAGAATCGAATTAGAACTTCTTATCATCGATCTCGTTTTATTTTCGTGAACGGTTTTGAAGATAGTATCATTGTTTAAACTTTGAACAAAGGAGTTGTCCGCTGTGTCGGCTTGTGCGAACGGTGTTTTCAGTTACTGAAATACTGATCTTCGCATTCCTCCTCCCATTGTTGGCAAAATATTGCCCGTCTTTGGGCAAGGCTTGCGAAATCACACGAGTCCCACACAGAAAGGACTATTAAATACATCGTCGGGCTCAATCGAAAATTAAGAGTAATACCGGCATTGCTATTAACCGATATTCTTGCCATCATTGCATGCGATTGTAAGAAAGAAATAACAGAACAATTTCCCTTCGAAAATTTAATCAAAGAATCGTTCTAACGGCATACTACAGCGAAATTAAAAGAGAAGAAGTCAAACGTAAAAATAAATTTATATAAAACAACGAAAAATCTCACATTCCTATCCAATCCAGCAACGCTAAAATATATATATATATCCGGCTAATAAAATATATATAAAGGCAATAATCTAAGCAATTCTACATTCAAATAAAAATCCGTTCAACGAGGACAAATATTTATTGTTCCCAGCTTTAATCCTCTCCCGTGCCAGTATCCCTGCACATAGCAGGTTAGCCGAAAAGTGGAATTCGTTTACCAGTTGCATTAAGCGTCAGTTAACGCTACCCATTAAACGAAAAAAAATAATAGAAAATATATTTTGAAATAGTCCTTAGACTATTTCTGGTGGCAGCAACTACCGTATCAATTAGTAATCTAAATCAGTATTACAAACGCAATAATATCAATTCAGTTTATTTCCCTTCAGATTAAATTCAAACTCAAACGAAAAAAAAAAAAAATTCAGTAAAATTTAAATTTAAAATTTGATCGATTTCAATAAACCAATACGTAACAGATTAGTAGATTAAATTTTTGGTGGCAGCGGTGGGATACGCTTCACGGAGGATTAAAGTTGGTTTAAACGGTTCGATACGCTCCATAGAAGATTAAAGTTGTCACGCTTGTCAATAAAATATATATTTAAGAAACAATGGCGACTGTAGTGGAATCGTTTGACGAAGAAATGGTTTTGACATTGTCGGAAAAGCTTAAAGCATGGGATGCGAATTTTCGCGATATGAGTGCAAAACTCGCCGAATTACAAAGCGGTTTATTCGAACTTAAAACAAAACAGGAACCTAAAACACCCATATCGCCGCCGACAACGCAACAAGAAACGGTCCAGACGGGTGGACATACCCAGCCAATTAAGCTAAAAGACGCGATCGAATCGGTGCCAGTGTTTGACGGATATCGACCATCGGTATTCCATTTTTTAAGAGCTTGTGAACGCGCGCGAAATATGATTCCCAGATATCAAGAACCTCAATTGGTAAAATTGTTAGTAAATAAGCTTCGTGGACACGCGTTCCTCGCCATCGAAGACACGGAATTAATGAGTTTAAATGATTTCGGAAACAAATTAAAGGATCTATTCGGCCCAAAGAAATCTCTTAACGAATATAAAGGGGAATTAGGAACGATATTTCAACGACCCGGGGAAGACATATTAGACTATATGGATCGCGTTAGAAATCTTAGATTGGCAATAATGGATGGAGAAAGAGGCGACTACGGCATCATATCCCCCGACATCCAAGATACTATAGATTGGGAAACGAGAGAAGCTTTCGTTAAAGGACTTCCGAACGAGGTATATGTACGAGTAAAAATAGCAGGGTACCATACTTTAGAAGATGCGTATCGTCAAGTCGTCAAAGCAACACACGAATTGAGACAAATAACCGATAGAACGCGACCCCATCGACCGACACCCTCGAACTATTACAGACGCGACAACGCACGTCCTTCGAACACTAACAACAATATCAGAAACAACCGCCAAGATCGAAGGTCGGTACCTTCATCGCAGAATGTTTCGAATACTACTAGACAAAATATCACGTGTAATTATTGTAAAAAACCCGGGCATTTAGTGAAAGACTGTTACAAATTTAAAGCCCGAGTAGATGCCGGATTAATCGTACCCTATGCTTCGAGACCATCGGGAAACCAAACACGTCCTTCGGGAGAATGGGGCGAGCCACGAAGGAACGATACACCGAATCGCCCAAGAGTACAGGCGGCAACCAGGCGACCGGCGCCGACGGCAACAAACAGAACAAGGGCAGCCATCCCCGCGAGATCGACTCCACCACCCATAACGAGAGACAGAGCGAACGCAATTGTAATATCGGAATATATTAAAGGTGTAATTTTGTCCAATTAATTATAATTTATTAATAATGGATTGAAAATACAGATATTAGTTAGACAGAGAAACGATGTTTGATTAACAGGAAAACTAAATGCAACGCTCGTATTTACAACAAATAACTTGACAACTATTTGGTAACTCTCTCTCTCTCTCTCTCTCTCACTAGCAACTCTAACATTCGACAACACTCGCAATTCAATTCTAACGACTCTATGCTTCGACGTCTCGATCAACTCTGATTCTCGCAACACGCACACTTTTCGATTCGCCTTGGATAGCGAAACCGTCCTTCTTCTAACGTTGTCTATTGTTTCCCTCATACCTATGTAAGAACTACCAACTACGTGCCTTTAGTCACGTAGGCACTCTTAAATGTAAACAAACTACAGAAACACGACGTACACGGTTTTTCTATTTTCAGCCGATCTCCAATCAAAAGCTATTCTACGATATTACACAATGCCGACTATGAGATCGAACGAACAACCACTAAATACTGTGGGGGAATCATCCCACAACCAAACAAGGTCACAGACAGAGAATCCAGAATCTCAAGACAAAAGGGAAAGAGTGAAGCACAAGCAACCGGCGAAGGAAAATCATCAAGAGTTGAATTCAGATTCGGAAGGCGACCTTTCCGAATTATTTCAGTAAAATTTAACGATTCCCCAACGACCCCAACTGCACGAATAGTTTCCCCAAATCTAAAAACTAAGACGAGTTTATTATTAGACTCTGGATCGGAAATCAATATTATCAAAAAACCTGCTTTACCCGACTCAGCCATCCTCGACGAGAAAGAATCAATTGAAGTGCGAGGAATTACGGCAACGAGCCTGGTCTCCATAGGGCAGACGGTAATACAGGTTGCGGGCCATCCGGTTATTTTTCATGTAGTCGATGATTCATTGTTAATCGATCAAGACGGAATCCTAGGATCCGAATTTTTTGCAGGTTGTAAAGCTCGTTTAGATTATGAGGAAAAACATATCAAGTGGGGAAATATTTATATTCCCTTCGATACTAGAGAAAAAATAATTATACCGAAGCGAAGTTCAATAACGTGTACAATTAATATTGCTAATCCAGAGATAAAAGAGGGATTTATTCCAAGAATCGAGCCGAGCAAGGGAATCTATTTTGGTAATGCAGTGTGAGGAATTATAAAGGAAAAGGTTATATAAGAGTAATAAATACTACTTCAAGAGATTACGAATTTACAACACCGACGATGGTAATTAAAGAATTTGAAAATCCCTCCTCGCTTCCTAGGACAGCGCGTAATACAGTTCTAAAATCGAAGGAAAGTAGATACGAAAAAATAAATGAGTTACTACGACTCGAACACTTGAACGAAGAAGAAAAGGAAAATGTTAAAAAGTTGATTCGTAATAATCAAGATAGGTTTCATATTCCACGAGATACATTGGAAGCAACTGAAGTTCTGGAACATAGAATAATTACAACGGATAATATACCAATTAATACTAAACAGTATCGATATCCACCAATACATCGAGAAGAGATAAATCGACAGATTCAAGAATTACTAGATACAGACGTAGTGGAACCATCAATATCTCCATATGACTCCCCATTATGGATTGTGCCCAAAAAACCCGATTCGCAAGGAAATAAACGCTGGAGATTAGTTATCGATTATAGAAAATTGAACGATAAAACGATTGGCGATGCCTTCCCACTACCCAACATTACAGAAATATTGGATCAATTAGGAAGTGCAAAATATTTTTCCATGTTTGACTTAGCATCAGGCTTTCACCAGATCCGTATGTCACAGGCAGATGCCCACAAAACTGCATTTTCGACACCATACGGACATTTTCAATTCAAAAGAATGCACTTTGGATTAAAAAATGCCCCAGCAACATTTCAACGTTTGATGAACTCAGTATTATCTGGTCTGCAAGGAATAGAACTATTCGTCTATCTGGATGACATAGTGATTTATTCCAGGTCTCTCCAAGAACACGAAATTATATTTAATAAATTAATGGAAAGACTGAGGACAGCTAAATTACGATTACAACCCGATAAGTGCGAATTTTTACGACACGAGGTGAATTATTTAGGACATATAATTAGTGAGGACGGCGTGAAACCCGACCCAAAGAAAGTCGAAGCCGTATCAAAATTTCCACGACCAAAGAGGGCGAAAAATATCAAACAATTTCTGGGACTAGCAGGATATTACAGAAGATTTATACCCGATTTCTCCAAGGTCGCGAAACCATTGACAAAACTACTAAAGAAAGATACTCCCTTTAAATGGACAGAAAATCAAGAAAATGCATTCAATAATTTAAAGACAGCGTTAATGACGAAACCCATTCTACAATACCCAGACTTTTCTAAACCCTTTAACCTTACTACAGACGCATCAGGATATGCAATAAGCGATGTACTGAGTCAAGGGCCAATCGGAAAGGATTTGCCGATTGCGTATGCCTCAAGACTATTAAATTCCGCCGAACAAAATTACTCTACCATAGAAAAAGAGTGTCTGGCAATTGTTTACAGCGCAATGCACTTCCGACCGTATCTTTACGGAAGAAAGTTTACCATCGTAACCGATCATAAACCTTTAGTGTGGATGCATTCTATCAAAGATCCTACTTCGAGAATTTGGAAATGGAAATTAAAATTATCTGACTTTGAATTTGATATTGTATACAAAGAAGGCAGGGCGAACGCAAACGCAGACGCATTATCTAGGAACCCTCCGGAAGTTTATTTACCAATCAAAAAGAGAGAGGAAGTCTCACCGATTCGCTATCCTGTCTCAAAAAGATTCGAAATAGATACGTCAACGGAAAACTCTCCCATATTCGAAGCCAAACCACGCGTCTTACCTCAATCCACTGATCTTACAAAACAAGGAAAAATTTCTACTCGAAAGCATCTTACACTGGAAGAAACACCCGTAAAATATTCTGACGAAGCACTAACCGAGCTCGATGTTAATATAGATAGAGAAATAACTGATCGAGGAAAAAGGCGCATGGACGCAACAGGCGAGGGAGAGCCCCCTGCTGTAATTCCAGAACTAACTCAACAACGAGAAAAGGATACGCATGTCTCAAAAAGATTCGAAATAGATACGTCAACCGAAGACTCTCCCATATTCGAAGCTAAATCACACGTCTTGCCTCAATCCAGTGATTCTAAAAATCAAGGAAAGGGTTTTACCCGAAAACATTTTACAATAGAAGAAACCCCCATAAAATATTTAGACCAAGCATTAGCAGAAATCGATGTAAGTACAGATAGAGAAATAACCAATCGAGAAAAAGAAGACACGGATACAGCAAGCGAAAAAGAGACCTCCACTGTAATTCCAGAACTAATTCAACAACGAGAAAAGGACACGAGACCTACGATAATTGCGGAACTAAGAATTTCAGAAACCAGAGACTCAATTGCGAGAGTAAATGACCATAAAGTAGTATTTATAGATATACATGGCAATCCGATAGATAAAGGAGCCTTAGAAATGAAGGAAACGGGAAAATTACCTCGTTATGAAGATTTAATGTTAGAAAAAGCAAGATTGAATTACGATTCTGGAAAATACATTGTATTCCTAGCGATAAAGGAAAATAGAAATATTCCAATAACACCAGAAAATTTATTAAACTCGCTAAGATCTCTATTAGACGCAGTAAATGAAAAACAGTTAACTTCGTTCAGCATTAGCAAAGGAAACTTGGAGGAAATACCCTGGCGATATACAATCAGAAAATTAAAGGAAATATTTATGGAAAAAACCTTATCCATCACCATTTGCACTGGGGAAGTAATTACTCCACCTGTGGAAGCGCGGAACAGCATAATACGAGAAAAACATGAATCAAGCGTAGCAGGACACAAAGGAATTACCAAAACTTATCAAAGAATACGACAACACTACTATTGGGAAAATATGAAAAGGGAAATTCAAGATTACGTAAGAACATGTAAGGAATGTCAATTGAAGAAACTCACAAGAATAAAAGCAAAACAACCAATGGTACCTACAGACACACCAGGTAAAGCGTTCGATAAGGTTAGTATGGATATTGTAGGTCCATTACCAAAAACCCAAAAGGGAAACGAATATATATTAACTATCCAAGACTTATTAACAAAATACTCAATTGGGATTCCACTAGGAGGAATCTTTTCAGCCGAGATAGCGGACGTTTTTGTAAAGCGATTTATTTGTCGTTTCGGGTCACCGAGAGCTATTCTCACTGATCAAGGAACGAATTTTACATCCTCACTAATGAAGAAAGTAGCAAAGAGATTCCGCATCAAACAATATACCACAACGGCATATCATCCACAAAGTAACGGTTCAATCGAAAGATCTCACCACGTGTTGATAGAATATCTCAAATTATACATTGAAAATTCCAAAAATTGGAACGAATGGGTAGAATTAGCTATGTTTTCCTATAATACCTCTGTACACGAAGGAACGAAATTCTCCCCGCACGAATTAGTTTTTGGACATCTAGCCAGGGAACCTACTGGTGAAGTAATAATCGAAGAGAACATGGAACCAACTTATGCAGAATATCTCGAAGATCTGTTCGATAAAATTAACACCGTACAACGAATGGCAAGAGAAAATTTGATAAAATCCAAACTAAGATCAAAAGAATATTACGACCGACGAATCAACCCCTAAGATTTTAAAATAGGAGATTCGATATATTTACTAAAAGAACCCAGTAAAGGAAAATTCTCCGATCAATATACTGGACCATACAAAGTGCTAGAAATCTTGCAGAACCAAAACGTCAAGATCGAAGTAAAAGGGATTCCGCGAACGGTGCATTTAAACAAGTTAAAACTAGCGCATAATCGAAATAAGCAATCTATAAAGCGATTTCAGTAGGCAACGTAGTGCGATAGTATATGTTATAGTGCTGTTCGTCGAATAATACAGATATCGAACACCTAAAAGGAAAAAGGAAAATTATTATATGTGTTTCAATTATTGCTTAAATATAAAACGTGTTAACTCAATGAACAATTAACTAGTGAAAGTGAAAGTTACCTTGTTAACAAGTGATCAACACACAAGAAAGTGTACGTGCAAGTATAGGTTATGGATCGTTGTTCGTGGAACACAATGTATGACAGCTACCTAAAATAAGTGAATAAATTAGTTTCAATTGTCTCAGTGCAAAATACAAGGTTACTAAATGTTATAACTATATTATGGATAAATCAAAAGGAGGTGTGACACTGTTCGTCGAACAATACAGATAGCGAAAACCTAAAAAGAAAAAAGGGAAAATTATTATGTGTACTCCAATTATTGTTTGAATATACAACGTGTCGATTCAATAAATAATTAAAAGAGGGAAAGTGAAAGTTACCTTGTAAACAAGTAATCATCATACAAGAAGGTCTACATGCAAAATAGGTTATGGCTCCCTGCTTGCGGAACACCATGTACCAGCTGAAAATAAACGAACGAATTAACTTCAATTGCCTTAATGCAAAGAGCAGCATCGCTAAATGTTATAACGGTGCTGTGGAGGCGTGGCACTGTTCGTCGAATGACACAGATAGCGGAAACTTGGAAAAAGAAAAGAAGTTTATTACGAGTGCTCCAATTACTGTTTGAATGTAAAACGTGTTAGTTCAACGAATAACGAAAACAGTGGAAGTGCAACTTACCTCGTGAACAATCAATCACCATACAAGGAAGTGTACATGCATGGATTTCACAGATTAACAAGAAGAAATAAAATAGCTGATAAATATAGAAAGTGGTTAGAAAATAATTAAGATAGATTAATTGAGAGTTAGTAATAAATATAACCGGAGTTAAAGGATATTTTATTATGTATTAATCTACGTAGTATTGTTATATTATTATATCTAACATGTAGAAGTGGATTTTGTAATGCACAATAGCGGTCGCACACACAATGCATTATACACATATTAAATTAAATGAATTAAACAGTACCTTTATAGCCACAGATAGAAGACGATTGAAGGCAACCGTAATAAGTATCGAAGGCATATCGAAGAATTGGATGACGTTGTGGGAATGATCCAGCTAAGTGACGCAGCATCGAATGAGTAGAATCTGAAGAATTACAGACAATGTTAATCTAATAAATAAATTTTAACCACTAATAAGGAAACTAATTCATATCATACATAAAATAATAACAAATAGCAAGTACATGCAATAATAAATTAATAGGGAAAATAAGGAAAGGTCAATAAACACAGAAATAGGTTAGAAATTACAATGTCAATCTAACAAATAAATTTTAATCACTAATAAGGGAACTAATCCATATCATACATAAAATAATAACAAATCGCAAGTACATGCAATAATAAATTAATAGGGAAAATAAGAAGGGTCAATAAACACAGAAATGGGTTAGAAATTAATCAAGATAGACTAACTAAATATTAACGAGAAGACATGACTGAACTCGGTGCAAAGGAATAAAGTTATGCCACACGAAAATAACTGGTAACACAGTACACAAACCATTAACTAAATTAAACGAGACTTATATAAATGCAAGTCACGTATAATCAAAACAAGGACTATTGAAATTCGGTAACAATACAATCCATGCTATCACATTAAGGTAGCACACGGTATTGACACACACAATATCATGAAACACAAAACAATATTACAAAAACACTACTAAATAAAATTATAGTGAGTAACAATTAATTAGCTATTTCAAAAACACGTTACTGTTGACATTAAACCAACGCCATACCAAAGAGACACGCGAGCGGCCATGTTGAAAAATTCGTCGCGCGCACATACAAATAATAGCCAATACAATGTAATACAGCATCATAATAGCAATGTTAGGTACTAATAAAAAAAAAACAAAAAAAAAGGAGAGAGTTAAGGAAAATATATATAGTAAATAACAACTAACATAATCATAACATATTATATATATTATATTATATACAGAGATACAGTATTCATACAAGGAACAGGTCCGAATGAAACATATATATAAAAAAATAATATAATATATATATATATATTAACTATTTTTGTATGTGTGTACAGTACTGATGGCGAATTCATCAACCATTCTCTGAACGACGGATGGAAGAACATGTAGGTGTTGTCCAGACGTTTCATGAGGAATCCAGAGAGCATTTCGAATCTCTGCAGAAAATCCTCCCATGCACGATCGTTTACAATAATCTGACTCATCTCGAAAGAAATTTTTTTTTTAGTTCAAGGAATAGCAATCCGCACCGTAGAACTGTAAAGCACCTGTACGCCACTCACGAAATCAAATACGTTTGCTATCCACCTGTAAACAAACAACATCTATAACTATACATATAATCTTCACTTATATTTACCAATATATATACACGCATGTTGTAAAGTAGGTGATATTTATAACACTCACTTCCATTGATAATGCAAGTGACTCATAAAAATAAGCTGTCATATTTACCATTCCACGCACATATATATATATATATATATATATATATATATATATATATATTCGAAGACAAGGTACATTTGTAATATTTATTCCTATTGATGATATAACAATAAAACAAATTCATTTATACTACTTACCAATACGTACGCATATATGTATATAATTATAACCCAAGTAGTATTCATAATATTTATTTTCACTGATAACAAGTACGTAAAACCTAAAGTAAAACAAAAGTTTTAACAATAAAAAAAAGGGGGGGAGAAGAAAAAAAAGAGAAGAGGAAAAAAAGGAAAGAAAAAAAATATAATATATAAAAATATAAAAATTTTCTTTTTCTATAAAAGGTTATTCTTATTTCCGATAAACTCGAAAGTAAAACGACAAATGACAACATTATACCATGATATACTGACACAAAGACGCAACACACAGAAGAAACTAATAGAGAACGCTTTAAGCTTGGCAAACTTACCGGCCGACGAATTTGCATACGCCATAACCAAAACCCAGGACACATGGCTCTGATCGCAGGAGAAGCGGTCCATATAGTCAAATGCATTCCGGTACAAGTAAAGGTACGACATACAACAGAATGCTACTCGGAGCTACACGTTTGGCAAGGGAATCGCACCACAGGAACTCCGCCCGGACGTGCGCCAAACGTGGCGATATTCAGCACCATCGTCGTTGGCCACGAGCGGAATATATACCCAAAAAGACCTCGATGCACTACGGGACCACGTCATGTTCCCGGCAGAAAAATCTGCAGTCTTGAACGCATTAGCCAGAGGAGCAACAGAAAAAACAATCGTCCCTGGAACAGTAAACATCCTGGGAATGATGGACAAAAACACATTAACGACAATAGCGAAAAATACCGTATCAAGCTTATGGACTGGTTTTATGGAATTTGGAACTGTCAGTGCAGCAATATTTGGAATACTCGCAATATTTAAACTAACCAAGACAATAATAGATATAGCTGCACACGGATACCAGTTACGTGAAACTTACAAATGTGGAGCAATATGCGGCTCAGTTACCCACCCGCTACTATACCTCAAAAGAAGACGAAATATCGATGATCAAACAGCACAACCTCAAGGGATATCGATAACACCGGTAGTCACTCAACTACCAACGACATCTACGTCCGCCTTGAGCGAACTCAGAGATACCATCAGTCAAATTTCCTTTGGAAATTTGAACTTCAAGGGCGGGGGTGTCACGTCCCGCTCTCCGCACGCGCTGTAACAAGAACAAGAAAACCATTCTATACAAAACACGCGAATAAGGATTTGAATGCACAAACGAACACACGGCACTACGAAACGAAAGGAAGGATTAACAAAACGAGGGCGATTAACGGATCCAATCAATAAACAAAATACATATACACACAATTCTAAATAAACCAGGAAATAAGAATAACTACAAAAGGGGAAAATAATTGAAACGCCAGGAATATTATATATATATATATATATATATATATTTCAATCAATCAATTTGGAGAGTTACATATAAGTATAAACATATATGCCGAACATGTAATAACCTAGTAAATATTAGAGACAGTGCTTCCAATACTATGCAATAAATACAATATTATCAATTTATGAAATATAAGTATACATGAAGTCAAAAACTAATAGTTTAACGAATACATAAAATATACAATATTGTATTATTAAAGAAATGAAGGTTACATTGTCAGAAATATATATATGTGTGCGAATTCTATCAAACCGATAATCTAAGATACATACTTAAAACTAGCCTACATTCCGGTAAAGGATAAATAAATAATTGACATTTCATTTCGTATGAATACTACACTGCCAAGAGAAATATGCATATGAATACGTATATATATGTCGGGTTTACATTAGAATTAGGGTTAGGGGCGTGAAACGAATCTTCGTTTGGGTTACACGTTGTCGTTATGCAATAGAGAAGACATTGACTAGTGCAAATACGATTATTATAGAACCGGACATGTAACCGTGGTAGTTAGGTACTCGAGAAACTAATGACAATGATCCTAGGTTCAATAACGAATCCGCGGTCGACGGGATGATAGATGAACGTACTCACAAAATCTAAGTCGGACGCGTAATATTCACTGGTCGTAAAGGGTTACTTCTTTCATCAATGAGATCGCGAGCGAGAATGCCTTTCCCGTCCCGATGATGCCACAGAGGAAAACTATAATGGGGTGTGTCTAAGGATACGAGATCATCGGATTCGTCGAGAAAAGCCTTCGTTCAGAAAGTAAGGGAAATTGGCGTTGCTGCTAATTGGTCAATCTCCATATCGGTGGTTAGAAAAAGATGCTAGCCGCCCTCGAGGGAAAGTTGCTAGTGGGAGACGCCGCTCGTTGAAAAATATGTCTCCCCTATCTTCCCGTAGTTGGGACAAAGACTGTTTGTCTGTTTGAAGGACTTTAGTTAACTAAACCTTAAGATTTATAACGGGCCCTCGGGCTAGCCGAACATGTACTGCGGAGAAGCATCGACATCTGGCAATCATCTTACTCGAAGAATAGGGTCTGCGTGTGGCGAGCCACGGGACAGAAACCGTTGGAATGTTTACTGTCGCGTGTCGCCACGAATATTTCCTTTAAGGAGGGCTATAGAATTACTCCTTACCTTCGCTAGGCAAAGCGTTCATCCCGTGACCGCGGCCACGTTCGGCGACTGACTGTCGCCTCGAGCCCAAGCTCATTATCACAACTCTCGAACAATTACAATCGGGTTGAATAACTACAATTGTTCAGTTACAGCTATAGTAGACTCTAGGTTACAATGTTGCGGGATTATCCAAAATTCCAAAGGCTCCGGTGTTCTTTCATCTCCGACATATTTATATATACATGTATTCCTGGCGTTTCAATTATTTCCCCTTTTGTAGTTATTCTTATTTCCTGGTTTATTTGTTTGGTTCATAACACGTTCAATCCATTAGTAGGTTCTATTTATTTTATTTTATACTGGTTGGATTTATTAGTCGCCCTCGTTTTGTTAATCCTTTCTTTAGTTTCGTAGCGCCGTGTGTTCGTTTTGTGCATTCAAATCCGTATTCGCGCGTTTTGTATAGAGTGGTTTTCTTGTTCTTGTTACGGCACGTGCGGAGCGCGGGACGTGACACCCCCACCCTTGGAGTTCAAATTTTCAAAGGAAATTTGACTGATGGTGCCTCTGAGTTCGCTCAAGGCGGACGTAGATGTCGTTGGTTGTTGAGTGACTACCGGTGTTATGGTCCATCATTCCCAGGATGTCTCCGCTCCCTCTGGAGCAATGCAACATGGAGCAATGGAGCAGAGGATGCAACCTCTGTCTCCGCTCAACTCGCACTCGGCCCCTCGACTCGCACTCTGCTTTTCGACTCGCACTCTCTGCTTTTCGACTAACTCTGGCCGTTGCCGCATTCTGTTGTCTTTTTCCTAGGCCCACCGCACACGTGTTCTGCAGACGCTCGTGGCCAGGGTCACGTAGGTCTTTTCCACGAAACTATGCACTTGAAAAGACCGATGACACATTGATGGGCCCGACGGCGCCTCGGCTCTCGCGACATTGTTCATAGTTCGCCCGATATTTCTTAGGCCTTTCGTCCACGATACTACATATATTTTATCGTTGCTGGATTGGATAGGAATGTGAGATTTTTCGTTGTTTTATATAAATTTATTTTTTACGTTCGACTTCTTCTTCTCTTTTAATTTCACTGTAATAGTTTGCCGTTAGAACCGAAACTCAATTCATTTACTACGATGGATTCTGTTACCACGATTTTCTTGCCTTTTGAGTTTAATAATCGAGGATGATTCTAACGATCCTCTCTGTGTGGGACTCGTGTGATTTCGCAAGCCTTGCCCAAAGACGGGTAGTATTTTACCAACAGTGGGAGGAGGAATGCGAAGATCGAGGGGTGTTTTTGATAATCGAAAACGCCGTTTGCACAAGCCAACACAGCGAACGATCCTTTGGTTAAATTTCCGAAGGGAAATTGTTCTGCTATTTCTCTCTTACAATCGCATGCAACGATGGCAAGAATATCGGTTATTAGCAATGCCGGTATTGCTCTTAATTTTCGATTGACCCTGACGATGTATTTAATAGTTCTTTCTGTGCGGGATTTGTGTGATTTCGCAAGCCTTGCCCAAAGACGGGCAATATTTTGCCAACAATGGGAGGAGGAATGCGAAGATCAGTGGGTATTTCAGTAACTGAAAACACCGTTCGCACAAGCCGACACAGCGGACAACTCCTTTGTTCAAAGTTTAAACAATGATTCTATCTTCAAAACTGTTCACGAAAATAAAACGAGACCGATGATAGGAAGTTCTAATTCGATTCTCGAGAGCAACGAAATTATCAGAGAAAAAGGAAATTCTCAAAATTAATTTTCTTACCTTGAGGAGTAGGCGCTGTCTGGCGCCATTACCTCAGCTGCTCCTGTCACGTAATTTTTGGGTTGGTCGGTGAAAATAAAATATAGTCGAGTCGTAACACAACTATTTACTTGGTTTTAATCAACCTTTATTATGAATTCAGCAATCACAACGTAACACGCACTGAATTAACATAAATCACAATTCACTTCAACCACGTTATGTAAGACTTAGTTACAACAATACATTAAGTACGCGACTTATAAGAGACCGACATAGATATGTTGACTATTCTAAGGATACAGAATAAGTGAAGTTTTACTGACGATACTGTGTCTGAGGAAAGCTAGGGGTGGGTGTGTCTAAGGACACGGGACTATCGGATTTGTTGATGACAATTTTGGTTAAGGAAGTGAGGGCAGTAGACACCATCTCCGATTGGATAATAGGACGGTTGGTGGACCAGGAAGGGTTTTAGCCGCCCTCGCGAGAAAGTTGCCAACGGAACATACCAGATGTGGAGAAAACCAACTTTCTAAGCTAACACGTGGTAGACAATAAACGTAAAGGGAAATTTAAGACAGGAAATACTCGCTTGGTCCGAAGGACCTTAACTATAAAAATGCCAAGGCCCCTGGTGGGCACTTAAGACTATTGAGGGTGCGCGCCAAGGATATGCAGACATCTGGGTGCCATCCTGTCCGTGGTGTGTGGCCTGGTCTCTGATATGAATTGACGTTACATACCCCCTTCTTAGATTGATTTTGGTCCTCCAAAATCTCAGTGTTTCTGCGGATTATCTCTAGGTCAATTGGCTTTTCCGGTAAGGTTGCGGTTTGCGTGTTGCCTAAGTATATTATAGTTATGAAGCCCGTCCTGGAAAATAAGGTTTTAACCGGTTTCCATTAATTTTCTTGATATTACCTTCTATTAAAACCTCATAATACGGTGTTTTAGCTCTCTCAATGGTGTAGGGTCCTAGCCACTCTATGTCTAATTTATGCTCTTTATGGTCGTTGTGTATTAAGACTCTATCCCCTTCTTTAAATATTGACTGGGGTTTTATTATTCGTCGTCTCTGATCTCTTTGATATCTTTGTTTACTCCTAATCAATTGGTCGCGAGCTTTCGAAAGTCTAGAATCCCATTCTCGTTTTCTGAATGCTACTTCGTCCGCGTTGTGGATTTCGTGAAATGGTCGAGGGTAAGTTGGCTTTGTGTCCGAATGTCAATTCAAAAGGTGTATAACCGGTCGAGTCGTGTATCACCGTATTGTAGGCTAGGCATATAAAATTTAAATGTTCGTCCCATTCTTCCCCTGAGTCCCTTTGAACACACTTTAGCATATCTGCTATTACAGCGTGAGTCCGCTCTAATGATCCATTACTTTGGGGGTGGAAGCTAGTGGTTTTAATGTGTTTTATTTTGAAGGCTTCTTCGTATTTTTGCATTAAGCTACTAATAAAATTTTGTCCTCTGTCTGTCAGTATTTTCTTAGGCGCTGAGAATATGTATATGTAATGGTCTAACAGGGAATTCCAAATAGTTTCTGTTTGTTGGTTTTTTATAGGAACAAGGATAAGGTATTTTGTGAGTTCATCGTGAATGGAGAGTATAAAGGAATTGCCTCGTTTCGTTTTCTTCAATGGTCCTAGTATATCCATGGCTATCTTGTCATTGGGTTCCAATGGTGTGTCGGTTATACATGGTTCTTCTTTGGGTCGAATCCTAGTCATTTTTGCGGTTTGACAAGTCTCGCAAGTTTCTATTCTGGTTTTTATTCTGTCCATAAGGTGTGGGATACTATATTTGTCTCTGATTCTGTCGTACGTCTTTTGTATCCCGGGATGTCCTATCAAGTCATGATTTTCTTTCAGTATTTGTTCTATCTCTTCGTCACTTAAGCTCTGTATTGGCTCGTAAGCAACCTCTATATCGTCGCGTTGGTCATTGAAAAACAAAAGAAGTCTCTTTATGTGTGCTTTGTCTTGTGCGTTTAAGTTGTTGTCTCCTATCCCTATCTTTCTATTTGTTTTGAGTACGTTTGATATTTTCTGTAACCATGCGGTTTCGTCATATGGGCCTAGATATGTTTTTGTTAATGGGAAAAAGTTGTCTTTGTTAGGTGTTAGTTTTGGTATTTCTTCTGATTTTTCCCAATCTTTGAATTGTTTTAATAAAACGTCAGTTTGTGTTATCGCGTGTACTCTGGATAGGGCGTCAGCGGCCGCGTTTTCCTTTCCTTTTATCTAATCTATGTCATACTCGTATTCCTCTAATCTTAATCTCCATCGGATCAATCGGCTGGAGGGGTCCTTACAGTTGTGTAGCCATTTAAGGGCTTGGTGGTCTGTTTGAATTTGGAATTTACGGCCTAATAAATATTGTCTCAGTCTTTTAACTGCCCAAATGATAGCTAATAATTCTTTTTCCGTCGTTGTATAATTTCGTTCAGGAGGGTTTAATGTTCTCGAAATGAAGACACAAGGGTGCCCGTCTTGTGAAAGGATCCCTCCTAAACCTTCGTTACTGGCGTCCGTTGTCAACGTAAATGTTTTTGTGTAGTCGGGATATTTTAGTACCGGTGCTTGGCATAATCTTTCTTTTAACGTATCGAAGCTGAGGTGTGTTCTGTCGGTCCAGTGGAATGGCGTGTCCTTTTTCGTGAGGTCCGTAAGGGGTTTTGCTAGCTTTGAAAAGTTACGAATAAATTTTCTGTAATAACCTGCTAGCCCGAGGAAAGAGTTTACTTCTGTTGGGTTCTTAGGTTGTCTAAAGTTTTTTACTGCTTCTATTTTCTTCGGATTGGGTTTTACTCCCTCACTTGTTACGGTATGTCCGAGGTATTCCAATTCGGGCTTTAAAAATTCGCCCTTATCTGGCTGTAGTTTCAGCCCCAATTCCCTAAGTCTTTGTAAAACGATAGCTAGGTTTTGGTTGTGTTCTTCTATCGATTGACCAAAAATAATAATATCGTCCAAATATGCAAAGCAATGTTTATTAATAAGTCCGCGAAGCGCAGTGTCCATCATTCTTTGAAATGTCGCTGGCGCGTTTTTGAGTCCAAACGGCATTCGATTATAATGGTAATGTCCTTGTGGTGTGCTAAATGCAGTGTACTTCTTTGATTTGGGATCCATAGGAATTTGGTGGAATCCCGAGGATAAGTCTAGGGCGGAAAAGAATTTTGCGTTTCCTAACTGCGATATTATGTCATCTATATCGGGTGGTGGATATGCGTCTTGGTCCGTAAGTTCGTTAATTTTTCTGAAGTCAGTTACAATTCTCCATTTTTGTTTTCCCGAGGCGTCCTGTTTCTTTGGTACAACCCATACTGGGGAATTATATGGAGAGTCGGAAGGTTCTATAATGTTTTTCCTAAGCATTTCGTCCATCTGTCGCCTAATTTCTGTTTTGTGGCATTCAGGGGGTCTGTAGGATTTAGTTAGTTTAGTTTAGTTTATGATTTTGTTCTCTTTTAGGGTAATTGTATGTTTAGCAAGTGAAGTGCACGGTAAGAGTTCTGTTTCGAGATTGAAGACGTCCAAATAGTAAAGTAATATCTTTTCAATTGGTTCTCTGAGAGCCTTTTCTATATGTGAAAGTCTAACTAGATCTCTGAATGTAGAAATTTGATTGTAGGTGTTGGAATTTTCGATGCAATTAGTGATTTTTAAGTTGGACTCACCACCATTGATAAAGCATACTGGAGTCGGTTTTCCTTCTAGGTACACTGTCTTTGATATGGCTTGCCCAGGTGATATGGTCGTTGCCGGTTGTAACAAAATAGTATCATTATTTAGTTTTAATCTGTTGTTGGAAAGATTGAATTTAAACTGTCGTAATGCGGGGAAACCTAATATTCCATCTTCTATTAGCGGAAAATCATCATCTATTATATGAAAGTCTATCTTTTTGTCAAACAGATCTATAATGACGCGTTCGGAAGTTTCGAATTCAGAGTGTCCCATTGTGAATTTCTTCACAGGTACCAGTTCTGTTCTTGCTGTCCATTTTCGCTTGAGCAGGTTGATTCCTGCCCCTGAGTCGACAAGAAATGTTCGTTTCGGTTGTCCGGCTGGTCCAAGGAGCACTGTGGGTAGTTCTCCTGTAGTTGCATTGATCCTGATTCTTTCGTTTCCATCTGGGCGAAGTTGATTGGGGGTGCTCGTTGTTGTAGGCCTGGTGTTC
>NW_022883917.1:0-29755 GCF_011952255.1 Bombus vosnesenskii | reverse complement strand
AAAAAAACTTTCAAATAGAAATTCGTTGTTTATTGTGAATACACATATGTAATTTATATTTTTCTTAGGCAATAAACATTATATATATGTAAATTCTAGAGAATTTAGAATATCAACCGACGGTTTGACTTTCACTGTGTTTACTGGGAGTCGGTCGAACGATATGAATAGAGGAGGACGGGGACTTGGGATAGAAAATAAAACAGGACTTGGAGAAGCGAAGATTGAACATAGAAAAAAGCAAGTTAAGAGCCAGAGGGAGAAAGAGAAGACTTAGACAATCGATTGTTGAGTTTTCACAAATCGATCGCCTGATTTCCGAAAATATTACAACATTCCATATATATGTCGGAGATGAAAGAAGACCGGAGCCTTTGGAATTTTGTATAATCCCGCAACATTGAAACCTAGAGTCTACAATAGCTGTAATTGAACAATTGTAGTTATTCAATCCGATTGTAATTGTTCGAGAGTTGTGATAATGAGCTGGGGCTCGAGGCGACAGCCAGTCGCCGAACGTAGCCGCGGTCACGGGACGAACGCTTTGTCTAACAAAGGCATGGAATAATTCTATAGCTCTCCTTAAAAAGGAAATGGTTGTAACACTCGACAGTAAACATTCCAACGGTCTCTGTCCCGTAGCTCGCCACATGCAGACCCTATTCTTCGAGTAAGATGATTGCCAGATGTCGATGCGTCTCCGCAGTACATGTTCAGCTAGCTCGAGGGCCCGTTATAAATCTTAAGATTTAGTCCACTAAAGTCCTTCAAACAGGCAAACAGTCTTTGTCCCAACTACGGGAAAATAGGGGAGACCTATTTTTCAACGAGCGGCGTCTCCCACTAGCATCTTTCCCTCGAGGACGGCTAACATCTTTTTCTAACCACCGATATGGAGATTGACCAATTCGCAGCAACGCCAATTTCCCTTACTTTCTGAACGAAGGCTTTTCTCGACGAATCCGATGATCTCGTGTCCTTAGACACACCCCATTATAGTTTTCCTCTGTGGCATCATCGGGACGGGAAAGTCATTCCCGCTCGCGATCTCATCGATGAAAGAGCGTAACCCCTTACGACCGGTGAATATTACGCGTCCGACTTAGATTTTGCGAGTACATTCATCTATCATCCCGTCGACCGCGGATTCGTTATTGAACCTAGGATGATTGTCATTAGTTTCTCGAGTATCTAATTACCACGGTTACTTGTCCGGTTCTATGATAATCGTATTTGTACTAGCCAATGTCTTCTCTATTGCATAATGACGACGTGTAATCCAAACGAAGATTCGTTTCACGCCCCTAACCCTAATTGTAATGTAAACCCGTCATATATATGTCGGAGATGAAAGGAAAACCAGAGCCTTCCCTTTGCAATTTTGGGAAAATCTTCTAATGCTTTAGCCTAGATTTTATCATAGCTGTAATTAAGCAATTGTTGTCATTTGTAATTGTTCGATATTTGTGATAGCGAAAGTGGGTTCGAGGTGACAACTGGTCGCCGAACGTATCCACGGTCACGGGATAAACGTTTTGCCTGACGAAGGTGTGGATCGGTTGTATTGTTCTCCCTAGAAATCACATAGAATTGTACTTTAAAGATGTCGATATAATGGAACACACGTATTAGGAATCAATCTCCAAACAGAAACTGCCTAGTACCGGCGTTTGGATCTTTCTCGATGTTTCCAAAGAGTATACAACAAACTTTTGACAGAAATTGCCTAGCAACAACGATTGGAACCTTCTCGATGTCTCCAGCGAGCATATAACAAACAAATGCAGTCGTATAGCGAAAAGATTTTCATCAGATATTCATTCGTGTGATCGCCTTGGAAAGTGATACATCGAGCAATTTACCGAGTGTCTCAGCAATCGTATTTTTGTGTTTAAAAATCATTCTACGCATAGAAAAGAGTTATCCCGTTGACCGTGGATTCGTTTGAACACAGGAACATTGTTAATAGTGTTAATTAAATTCATTATTCGTAAAACCTATTAATTGTTAATCTCAATATTCGTTAAATTTATTATTCGTAAAACATATTATTCGTTACTCTTATTCTTCGTTAAACTTATTATTCTTTAATCTAATCGTTAGTTAAACTTATCGTTTGTTAATCTTATCATTCATTAAACTCAGTATTCATAATATTTTGTAAAATCTTGTATATTCGCGTAAATATAATCTCTGTTGTGTAAAACGAAGGCTAATTCAATCGAAGAATCGTTGTCACGCCGGGCGACTCTCTGCCTGGCCCAGGTCACACACCGCGGGCCAGACGGACACCAGATGTCCGCTCTTCCGTACGGCGTACCCTCAATAGCCTTAAGCACCCGTCATACACCCGCGTCACTTGCCTGCTAAAGTCCATCAGACCCAACAAATGTCTTTTCTAAATCAGTTTCCAAAGACTATTGTTTACTACGGCTTGACACGGGAAAGTTAGCTTTTCTCACGTACGATGCTTCCTACCAGCAACTTTCTATCGAGGGCGGTTAAGGCCCTTCTTAGTCCTCCAACCTTCGTTTGTCCAATCCGAGGCAATGTATACTGGCCTCACTTCCTGACCTAAAATGTCATGAAGAAATGTCATGATCCCGTGCGCTAGACACACCCATCACTAGCTTTCCTCCGACACAGCATCGTCACTCAACTTCACTTCTTCTACATCGTTGGAAAAGTCAACTACTAAGTAGTAACGCTAATGCCTATCGGGGCAGTCTAAGCATAAGGCGAGAGTCGTTCTCGGTATTGTCGAGCATACATTTCCTCTGCTAAATATCTTATAGTGCTACGTCCACTAATACATTAAATCCAATTATAACAGCCCTGCTCTAACGTACATATCTATCTTATCTTCGTACGATAAGTGATTATCTATCTATCTATGCTCATCAGTGTAATCTAAGTGTTGGAAATATATAATTAATAATTCTGTGAATCATAGTGTTATACAAACTCAATCACCCCTATTATCTAAACGGAAATCAGGGGATCGCTCAAGTCGTGGTGTCGATTGTTATAATCGTAACGGTAATTTACGACTCCCGTTGACGTCTCTCCTAGCGACTACGTCTCCCCGCGCTTGGTCGAACAAACAATCGTTACGCGCCTTAAATTCTAATTTTAACCCGATTAAATTTCGGGTTTACATTAGAATTAAAGTTGGGGGCGTGACACGAATCTTCATTTGGATTACACATTGTCGTTATGCAATAGAGAAGACATTGACTGGTGCAAATGCGATTACCATAGAACCGGACAAGTAACCGTGGTAATTAGATACTCGAGAGACTAATGACAATGATCCTAGGATCAATAAAGAATCCGCGGACAACGGGACGGTAGTCGTACTCGCAAAAATCTAAGTCGGATTCTGTGTTAATATTCGCTGACCGTAAGGAGTAAATCCTTTTTGTCGATGAGACCGCAAGAGAGAATGACTTTCCGTCCCGGTGATACCTCAGAGGAAAACTATGATGGGGCGTGTCTAAAGACACGAGTTCATCGGATTCGTCGGGGATATCCTACGTTCGGAAAGTAAGGGAAATTGACGTTGCTGCTAATTGGCCAATCTCCATATCGGTAGTTAGTAAAGGATGCTAGCCGCCCTTGAGGGAGGGTTGCTAGTGGGAGACGTCGTTCGTGGAAAAGTAGGTCTCTCCTGTCTTCCCGTAACTGGGACAAAGACTGTGTATCTGTTGAAGGATTTTAGGTAACTAGATATTAGTGTTTATGACGGCCCTCGTGCTAGTCCATCACGTACTGTGGAGACGCGTCAACATCTGGTAAACATCCTGCCCGGAGAATAGGATCTGCGTGTGGCAAGCTACGGGACAGAAACCGTTGGAATGTTTACTGCCAAGTGCCGCTACGAATCTTTCTTTTAAGGAGTGCTATAGGATTACTCAATGCCTTTGTTAAATGGAGAGTTGGTCCCGTTGACCGCGGCCACGTTCGGCGACCAATTATCGAATTGAGCCCGAGCTCATTGTCACAAGACTTAAACAAATACAATTGGTTAGAATGACGGCAAATCGTTTAGTTACAACTGTAGATTTTAATTACAATGTTTCTATGGATCTTCCCGAGGTTTCAGAGGGAAGGCACCGGTGTCACCTTATCTCCGACAAGTATAATTTTATAACGTATTACGTTAGATAGAATAACGTAATAACGTGTTACGTTATATAGTATAACGCTATATGGTATAACGTTATAACTTATTACGATTTATAGTACAACTTCATATCTTATTATGTTAGGTAGAATAACGTTACACCGTATTATGTTATACAGTATAACGTTATAACGTATGACATTACATAGAATTAAGTTATAACGTATTACGTTATATGGTATAACGCTATAACGTATTACGTTCTATAATATATCGCTATATGGTATAATGTTATAACGTATTACGTTCTATAGCATAACTTCATATCGTATTACGTTAGACAGAACAACGCAATGACATATTACGTTATATAGTATAATGTTATAACGTATTACGTTAGGCAGTGTAACATTACAACGTACTACGTTATAGAGTATATCGTTATAACGTATTACATTATATTGTGTAACGTTATAACGTATTACATTAGGCAGTGTAACACTATAACGTAGTACGTTATATGTTATAACGTTATAACGTATTACGTTAAGTAGTATAACATTATAACGTATGACGTTACATAGAATAACGTTATAACGTATTACGTTATATAGTATAACGCTACATCGTATCACGTTATACAGTATAACGTTATAACGTATGACATTACATAGAATTAAGTTATAACGTATTACGTTATATGGTATAACGTTATAACGTATTACGTTATATAGTGTAATGCTATATGGTATAACGTTAGAACGTATTACGTTTTATAGTATAACGTTATAACGTATTACGTTAGGCAGTGTAACACTATAACGTAGTACGTTATATGTTATAACGTTATAACGTATTACGTTATATAGTATAACGTTACACCGTATCACGTTATACAGTATAACGTTATAACGTATGACGTTACATAGAATAACGTTATAACGTATTACGTTATATGGTATAACGTTATAACGTATTACGTTATATAGTATAATGCTATATGGTATAACGTTATAACGTATTACGTTTTATAGTATAACGTTATACCGAATTACATTATATAGAGTAACGTTATAACGCATGACGTTCCGCAGAATAACGTTATAACGTATAACGTATATAGAATAACATAATAACGTATTATGTTATATAGTATAACGTTATAACGTATTACGCTTTATAGTAGAATTTTACAACGTATTACGTTATACAGAACAACGTAATAACGTATTATGTTATATAGTATAACGTTATATCGTATCACGCTATACAGTATAACGTTATAACATATGACATTACATAGAATTAAGTTATAACGTATTACGTTATATGGTATAACGTTATAACGTATTACGTTATATAGTATAATGCTATATGGTGTAACGTTATAACGTATGACGTTACATAGAATAACGTTATAACGCATGACGTTCCGCAGAATAACGTTATATCGTATCACGTTATATAGTATAACGTTATAACGTTTTAGGTTATATAGTGTAAAGTTATGACGTATGACGTTATATAGAATAACGTAATAACGTATTATGTTATATAGTATAACGTTATAACGTATTACGTTATATGGTATAACGTTATAACGTATTACGTTAGTCAGTGTAACATTATAACGTACTACGTTATAGAGTATATCGTTATAACTGATTACGTTATTCAGTATAACTTTATAACGTATTGCGTTATAAAGAATAACGTAATAACGTGTTGCGGAATATAGTATAACGTTATAACGTATTGCGTTATATAGTATAATTTTATAACGTATTACGTTGGATAGAATAACGTAATAACGTATTACATTATAGAGTATAACATTACTCCGTATTACGTAATACAGTATAACGTTATAACTTATGACATTACTTAGAATTAAGTTATAACGTATTACGTTATATGGTATAACGCTATAACGTATTACGTTTTATAGTATAATTTTATAACGTATTACGTTATATAGGTATAACGTTATACCGTATTACATTATATAGAGTCACGTTATAACGCATGACGTTCCGCAGAATAACTTTATAACGTATTACGTTATAAAGAGTATCGTAATAACGTATTACGTTATATAGTATAACGTTATCACTTATTACGCTATATAGTATAATTTTAGAACGTATTACGTTACACAGAAAACGTAATAACGTATTACGTTATATAGTATAACGTTATAACGTATTACGTTATATAGTGTTGAAGTGGTTACCACTTCTAAGAAAACTCTACATCTGGTCTTTTTTAATTTTCTCAAGCACTGAAGCCATCGACAGCGTGTAGACAAAAGACTGCGACGAAGTCAGGCCATAAACAGTAAACAGGCGACGTTGGCTTCGGGGTTTTTCAGTTATTAGGTAACACAGCTAGCTTGCGGATCTGGACCAGCTCAAATTGTATTTTTACTTATTACACTTCTATTTAAATATATTTTCTACCTTACAATTTATCCACGTGTTTTCTCTGTTTACACACCGAACAACCTCAACAATACGCTATTGATTATTTCCTGTAAATGAAGAATTTTAATATAATGTACAAAATATATAAAATTTAGCATTAAAATTGTCGCACATATATTTAAAAATTAATTGGATTAAAGAATTTTTCAAAATTTCTGAGAATGTAAGGCCAACGTAAGATTTTACACGGAACTAGTTTCCATTTTCGCGCGTAAGACTACGTCATAAAGACAGAGGAGGGGGTATAGACAGCGGACTTCAGACGCGCAGCGTAGACTTCCCTTAGTCATCTTACGACTGTGCTGTGAGGAGGGTGTTTTGCTCGGTGGTTTCAAATCCTTTGTGTGCAGTTGTGTGAATCTCTTCTGTATTGTTCTACAACAAACAGGAGCCGGATACAGGTTGGTATACTTTTTACTTACTCAATAATTAGGTGAAATAATTGAGAAAGCATGGCGAGGACAAAGAAGGGACTTTCGAAAACTAACGCCGACAAGCCAGAAACTGAACGGTTACTAACTTGGATTGACGAAGTTCGCCGCAAAAGATCAAAGTGTCGCCGAAAGCGCAGACGCGATTTACGGATTGAAGCAATGCTGACGTGCGCTCTTTCCAAAGCTAAAAATGATTTACGCATCCGGCGATTATCAGCAGCTTCAAAATGGCAGAAATATAAAAAACAATGCTTGAAGAAGAAGGTATATTATACAAATTATGAGCTCTACAATGGTGAGGACACGGAAAATTCGGGATCGTCTCAACAGAATCCCCGGGAGGAGCCATCGTGTCCTGAATTGGGCAGTTTAGACGATGTCGTGCCTAAGTTGGCAGAAATAAAAGTAACGTTACAACGCTGAAGTAGCGGGAAAAATGCAAGCGATCAGGTTTGGAAGACCTAACTGTGACAAGAGGATTTCTCGCAACGTTTTATCTACCTAATGCGTAGAGATTTCAACAACTATATGGAATCTCGAGCGATTACGGAGCACCGTGTATTACGTCGGTGCTGCAAGAATAGAAATTGCATTACTATCTTGATGTATATATGGATATTTTCTGTTTGCAGTCTCACCGTTCGAGATGGCATTGGGACAAGCGGAGGGAGTTGGTGTTCGCAACGATGCTGAAGCGTACTGCACGCTCGGGGACCCCATGTTCTCCAGTCTCTGCGCCTTTCGTTGGCTTAGTTTATATATTATATTGTATGCATTGGTTTGGTAATATACGTAATAATGAGCGTTCGAAGTATGTTCGAAGAGTGTTTGATCCGATATTTTTTATTTTCAGAAATATATACTTTGCATGTCTTATAGTTTAAAGAAAATTTGTATAGTACATTTTAGCTTGTAGATTTAGTAGTATCGTTTCTAATATTCGCTCCATTATTCTGTACGTCAAGATTTTGTATATTTGCTTAATGTTGATTAACAGTTTTGTAGACTTTAAGAAATGAAATGAAATTAATAAAATTTGGAAAATGTTTACAATTTTTCTGCAATCTTCTAGTTCATATTAATGGCAAAAGTGCTTTTCTGCCCCGCATACTACACATAACAAATTTCTGTCGCAGGCAAGAGACCCGTACATGAACCCAGGCTGTTGGCGGTCATCGGCAACATTATTTGGCCTGTCTGTGTATGAGATAAGGAGCGACGAGAGAGGATTGGTACGGCATAAGGAAGGGGGGAAATGTGTTTCTTTTTAGAAAATCGTGCATGAAGTTTTCTGGCTGACGAATGGGTTGCACCATGATCAAGTTGTACATAAACGTATCATCTCTCCGCGCTTCCGTATCTTGAACATCCAAGCATCAACTAATTCGAAAATCGTCTGACGCGCGAAACTCATAGGCTTATTGTGACGTACTACAGCAAATTGTAGCAAATCTTATTTGGTGGGCTCTAATACCTTTCGTACGTTATCTGGGCAAATGTGTTTTCTCATGTCCGGGGAAGTTTTTTCATAGCTTGTACCACCAGGTTGTATGCGAGTTGTCGAAGCACACAAGACAAGCCTCCGGTGAATATCAATAAGGAGAGACAGCGCTAGGGGTAATGGCCCCTCCTAACGCCAATTCAATAGTCAGGAAATATTAGGACTGGCTAGAACTAGAGAACGAGTGAAGGGGGTGCAACTGAAGTTAATTCATTAGAGAATCCTGGAGCACCTCTGTCATACGCGTCGGGCGGTCATCGTGGAGTTTTAGTCGGTAAGAGTCCGACACTACTCTGCTGTTACGCAATTACTGCAACAGCGGAGTGTCCATGAGGATTTCTCCACGTAAAAAAAAAAAAAAAAAAAAAAAGAAAAAAAAGGTTGTATGTTAGTTACTCTGGCTTATCAATATGCTCTGTTCAAAGTTTACCAAGCTGAATACTGTCACAGGCCTCTATCTTCCTTAATAAGAGCTGTAGGGGATCGAATAATGAGACTACCAAAATGTGTACTCGTTAGTGTATTTAAAACAGATCTTGTCGCGAAACGATATTTATACAGACGTTTAGTCACAGTTTATACTGAATCGTTTGCGCTCACGTTCGTTTATTCATAATCGTCAGAAGAAGGTCAAAAGATACAAATTCGTCTTGTTTTACGGTTACATGTAGCGGCGCCATTATTTTGCCGGAGTTCATAATTCCTTACAATACCTCTAAATATTCCGAAGCAAAACAACAACTTGGTTTGAAGCAAATTCTAACTCTTGTGCCGCTACAGAGCTTTTAAGGTATGGAGTAAATTGAATGCATCTTTGTTGAGTCTAGATGATCCAGAATGGCGAACTACCGCAAGTAGAGCAACTAATCGAAATACTAGACATGCACATATACGTAATATGTTTAACATGGATAGGAAATTGTTTTGAAATTTAACAATCATTGCAATAATTACGTCGGTTCGGAAGTCGTATTACTAGATACTTATTGTAATATCGTAAAGTAATTCGAATTAGAAATCAGTTGAAAATAGAAAAACCGTGTACGTCGTGTTTCTGTGCTTCGTTTACATTTAAGAGTGCCTACGTGACTAAAGGCACGTAGTTGGTAGTTCTTACATAGGTATGAGGGAAACAATAGACAACGTTAGAAGAAGGACGGTTTCGCTACGCAAGGCGAATCGAAAAGTGTGCGTGTTGCGAGAATCAGAGCTAATTGAGTCGTCGAAGAGTAGAGTCGTTAGAGGTATCGAGTCGTCGAAGAGTAGAGTCGTGAGAATTGATAGAGTTGTTAGAGAGAGAGAGAGAGAGAGTGTGTGTGTGTTAGATTCGTTGTGACGAGAGTGGTAAAATAACTGTAAAGTTATTTGATATAGATGCGAGTATTGCATTTAGTTTCCGTTAAATAAATATCGTTTCCTGTCCAATTTATATTTGTATATTCAATTTAATATTAATAAATTGTAAGTAATCGGGAAAAGATTTCTATCCTTATTTTCCGATTTTACATTATTTTCACAGATTTCAATTCACTTATTCATTGATTGATATTAGGACAAACGAGGAACTTCGCATCTAATTAGATTAACAAATAAAATGTATTGTTCCTGATAAATGGTATGCAGAATAGTATAGGAAATAGAAGACTGGTTTATATTACCGTTCAAGTGACTGATAGTAGGAAAGCAGTGATGGAACATGAGGCAACGTAATATAAAATTGAATCCCTGAGTATAGCATGCAGATAATATTTTGAGTGTTGACGGAGGACAAAATTATGCACATTCCTTTTTCAATTCCGAGGAAATACATCAACGATGAGTCAGTTGTCAAAACACGATGGAAATTGCTCAAGATTTAACTTGAAATTTTTTTGAAGAAATTTATTTTTATTATACCTGATGTCAAGCGCGGTATTAAGTATCATGCTTTTATAACTATTGGTTTAAATATTTTTGTGTTGAAATAATGTCGTTTGGGTGTCTGTTTTGTACTGGAGGAGTACCCGAAATAATTATACTCGTCGCGTACAGCCAAACAGCTACAGGCAGTTGTTTGTATTCCTGGAACGCGTTGGATTCGTGTTTGCATGGTACGTTGATTGGAATGACTTAGAGGTGGGTTACTGGGGGTGCGAGTAATCATGTTTCAGCCAGGATTGGATAGAGAACGCGTTTCTAATGGTCTCTAGAAAAGGTTTCTAATTGGATCGTTATAGATGTCGAATCCTTTCTGCTAAATACGTTTTTGGGAGACATTAAGTTCATAAAGGTCATATTCTTAAAGAGGAGGAGAGAGGTGGTATGCATTGGATAAAGGTAACAATTTTATATGCAGGATGTTACGCCACGAGTCTCGCCACAGGCTGTATTTTCTAACCGTCGCTCGCGGTCCTACAACGTCGCAGGCGGACCATCTTATCTGCCCGCCGGATCATATACAATGTATCGACGAGAGCATAGTTGTCGCCAAGCAGCGAGCTCCTGAAACGTCGATTTTTGACCGTTACGATTTTCACACAAGAAGAGGTATACGTGATCATAGGCGCGAGCGGTGGCGTGACCCGAGCATAGTGGGGGTCGTCTTCCAAATGAGACAAAGGAATAATCGAAGGGCGATCAGTTCCTTCTGCCGAGTCAAACGTGACACTTCGACAAATCTGCCGAGCAAACGAATTTATCTAGAGAGTCCGCAAAGTCGAGTCAAATTTCTGTAATATAATCATCATATTATTGTAAAATATATTATTCTATGTAAACCTGTTAATACAGTGTTACATTCATTAAACGACCTCTGCTATCTTAACCGAAACAGGGGAACGACTATTTCGCGGCGTTGATTAACATAATCGTAGCGAATATTTACGCCTCTCGCTGAAGCGTTTTCCTAACGACCGCGTCTCTCCGCGAACGGTCGTAACATTCGGTCCTTCGAGCCGGATACAGTGGCAAGTGAAAAGTGCACGCCAGTGACATCCACTACCATACAGTGCCACGTGAATCCAATACAAACGGCAGCAGAAGCGTTACCACTCCAGTGAAGTCAGTAGCGCCAGGGACCATCAGCTTTGAAGAGGCATAACCCTCTTGAAAACGCAAGAACGCAACCACACAGCCTCACGCCAACAACTAGAGGGTCGACTTCAGTAAGAACACGTCTTACACATTAAACGAGACACACACGGTGACGAGTAACATTTAAACTCGCAACCACAAGGTAAGCTCGTTCACTGCATTCTTTTCACAATCTGCTATACCAATGGAAAACACGGAGAAACTTACCTCCTTGCATCGGAGACGAGGCTTTCAAATCGGTCGATTTACCTTTCTATCGAAACGACTCGATGAATACGAAAAATCTAGACAACCGAATAAGGCCCATTTAACGGCCTATACGACACTACTCGACGACACGTGGAAACAATATCGATTGTTACAAGAGGAATTAGAAGATTTAGGGGAGATAGACGACGCGCGCGTTTCCCAAGTAACCGACACATATTACAATCTGGTAATACGAATACACTCTCTCATGGATGATACACCAGCATCGTCGTCGAAATCACAAGGCTGCGAGTCATCTAATGTCGCCGAGCCGACATCAATTAAACTGCCCTGAAATTCACCTGCCTACTTTCGACGGTACCATCGAAAATTGGCATTCATTTTACGACTCCTTCTTATCCACTATCGATCGAAGCGAGCGACTTACACCCGTGCAGAAATCCCACTACCTACGATCCTCTTTGACCGGAAAAGCCGCGCGAAGCATACAATCGTTAGATGTCACCGAGTTAAATCATTCGATCGCTATTGACGTTCTGAAGGAAAAATTCGACTGCCACAGTCAAGTCTGCATGCGCCACTGGGACTTGATTTTTGACTATCCGAAAATAACCAAAGAGACACCCGGAGCGATAGATGATTTTCTTGAGACGGTCAAGGTAAACCTCCAAGCGTTAGAAAAACTCGGTGAACCAGTTACCTCAAATGTCGCTCTTATAAAATTATTCACGTCGAAGCTACCCTCAGCCATCATTCGCAAATGGCAGCGCACATTGCCGGACGAGAAAATGCCGTCATATACGCATCTGGTAGACTTTCTGAAAACACGGACGAACGGCGACAGGACAAGTTCAGCATCAACCGTGATAAAATGAGAGCCCGATCAACACAAACGTCAGCGATCGAACGCACCGCGAAGTTACGCATTCACAACTACACATAATACGTTGATGTGTCCGAATTGTCAAGGACAACACGAATTATGGAATTGTGACGTCTTCAAAGCGAAGTCGCCTAAAAAACGCCTTGAAATCGCCAAGAGGGCGTCTCTATGTACCAATTGTTTAGGTAAGGGACACGCTATTACTCATTGCTCCGCCGGTTCATGTCGCATCTGCAGGCAGCGACACCATACATACCTACATCAAGACCATGGTCATAGCAAATCACGACCACGTGTAAGCCGATCATCGAGCGATCGATCATCCAACGGTCGATCTTCGCCTAGTTCACCGACCCCGCGATCGTCACATCGTTCGAGACGCGCATCCACGTCTCCCCTGTCACAGACGAAATTCGAGCAACTGTATATAACAAACCGAAATTCCGAACGCCTTATCGCGTGTGACCGTCCGGTCAGTACCCGTTCTCAGCCGCCTGAGTGGCATTCGATCACTCCAGCCGTTCTCCGAATTTTACACTAAGTATAAACAAAACCTTCTCCCACTCCAACGAATGGAAGAATATAAATGCTCCCTTCAAAATCATCCAGTCAGTCTAATAAAGAAATTCTTAACTAATCCAAGCATCGAAAGTGTATCATCGCGAACCGAAAAAATTGCATAAATTGAGTAAAAAAATAAAAAGAACTTAATCTCCTTTTCGGAAATTAACAAGTTCCTTATTTTTACCTAAATTTTACACGACATTTTTGGCGATCCTGCCAGGATCTATTCACTTCAGTGCAAACGAAATTACGATTTCGGCGTACGCGCATCATTGAAGATCGAAGGATCAACGGACCCAGTGCGAATCTTTGCTACTACGAAGCCCTGCAGCAACTTTCAACGTTCCACTACGGTGAAACTAGACGAGAGGACTACGGTCAGCGCAGAGCAAGCCTACGAATAAGATTCGGAATCTAGAACCAGCCAGAGAGGAAACATCCCTGAGACCCCTCAACGGTCATAGCTACTACGGTAAGCTGAAAAATCTGGATTCATTTTCACGATACCGTGTGAGAAAACCCAGTTTCTCAAGCGCTTCGAGTCCAAATAGCAACAGTAGTTCAGACTCAATAGGCTCAATTAGAATCATGCCCACATCACGAAAAGACAAAGTCGAAACTATTGAAACCGTTTCTACAAACGGAGGTACGGACAATTCGATTCGTGCCATACTCGACGTGATACAAAAACAAATTGAAATTCTTGCGCAACGTGTAGAAGAGACACAACGGACGGCCGACAGTGAAAATAAGAAGCGTGCAGCGGAAATAGAACTATTAGGCAAAAATATCTCTAAAATAAAAATAGGACGCGACGCTACTACAGAACTAGGCTCCCTTATTACTATGGACGAATCTGTTGCCGCGAGAGATAGAACTTCCCCGCCATGCGTTCCAATTCGAACAGAAGAAGACAACCATCCCTCTTACGAAGACCGTCCACCGCAATTCGCCTCTCCGAGCTTACGGGCCAAAGGCGCGATAGTATGTATTCCGCAATTAAACGGCGAAGACAATATCGGAGTAGAAGAATTCACACGCGAAGTACGCGAATTACGAGCCATGTGTAGCGAACCCACGCTACTATTAAAAATGATCAAAATCTGCAATATGCCGATATACGAATACGGACACCTGTACGGTGCCCTAAGACGAAACGTAGCCACCCAAGACTCTGTTAGAGAACATCAAGACCAGCCACGCGAAACGAGACAGCGTCACGACGAAAGTGTGCAAAGTTATATCATCAGGTTCCGCAGAGCACTCAATAAGTTACAATACAGTATAACGAACGAATACCGTGACGAAATTACTAGACGAGCTATGAACGACAGGATTTTAAAAGACTCCGTGATCGATTTTATCCGAGGCCTGAAAGGCGAAATAGGACAATTACTACTCGCCAATCCACCATACAATATCCTTGAAGCCGAAAAGAAAGCCACCGACATCGAGCGATTCTTCGGGGAAGATCGAAATCGACGACCAAAACCAATAGAACGATTACGACTCCCTGAGCAGCAACGACTAACAACCAATAATCCTAATCCGATCACTAAAAAACCAACTCCAACACCCAATCCATGCCAAGAAGCTTCCGACAAACCGAACAAATACCACTTGCCCAAAGGACACAATTAAAATGCTTCAAATGCAACCAGATCGGACATGTCTCCAGTCAATGTAAAAATTTTCGAACACCCAGCCAATTTCCGAGACCACCAGCAGTCCACAATCTCGAGACACACAAGGAAGAAATAGAGAAACCAACAGACCAGACCTACGAATTAACGCCACAACGGGAAGACTACCCACAGTACTTTTACGATCCGACGGACAGCGACATAAATTCCTCATTGACAGCGCAGCAGGAACTAATATACTCAAGCGAAGATGCGTATTACGACCAAGAATAACAAAAGAACGGAAATTCTCGATGGGACACTCTAAATTTAAAACCAACGAACACGCTTTGATAAAACTATTTGGCAAAACTCTAGAATTTCTTGTGGTAGAAGACAACTTTCCAATTATAGAAGACGGCATACTCGGTTTGCCAGCCCTATCTAAATTCAAATTTGAACTCTCGAATCAACAATTAAAACTTGACAATAATATACTTTTATTGCAACAGGAAAACGACGTACCTCCAAAACAAGCAGTGGCAAAAACAGTCTACCTGGAAGGAAAACCAACAACGATATGCTTTATCAATGGTGGTGAGTGCCCAGCCAAAATGACTAATTTTATCGAAAATTCAAATACGTACGATCAAGTCTCCACGTTTAAAGATTTAGTTAGACTTTCGCATATAGAGAAAACCCTCCGTGAACCAATCGAAAAGATATTGCTGTTCTACCTCGACGTATTCAATCTAGAGACCGACTTATTACCATGCACTAACATTGCTAAACACACAATAACGTTAAAAGAAAATAAAATCATTAACACAAAATCTTACCGACCGCCTGAATGCCATAAAGAAGAAATCAAACGACAAAGGGACGAAATGCTACAAAAGAACATTATAGAACCATCTGATTCTCCTTACAATTCACCAGTCTGGGTAGTACCAAAAAAGGCAGACGCCTCAGGGAAACAGAAATGGCGAATTGTAATAGACTTCAGAAAAATAAACGAACTAACTGACCAGGACGTATATCCATTACCTGACATAGACGACATACTATCCCAACTAGGCAACGCAAAATTCTTCTCAGCCCTCGATTTATCCTCCGGATTCCACCAAATCCCAATGGACATAGACTCTAAAAAGTACACAGCATTCTCCACACCACAAGGACACTATCATTACAATAGGATGCCATTCGGTTTAAAGAATGCACCCGCAACATTTCAACGCATGATGGATACCGCACTAAGAGGACTCATAAATAAACATTGCTTCGTATATTTAGACGACATTATAATACACGGACAGTCGATTGAAGAGCACAATAGCCACCTCGCGATAGTATTGCAACGCCTACGCGAACTCGGACTCAAAATACAGCCGGACAAATGCGAATTTCTCAAACCAGAATTAGAATATATTGGACATATAGTAACCGCCGAAGGTGTAAAGCCAAATCCCAAAAAATTAGAAGCCGTTAGCAATCTCAAACAGCCACGTAATCCCACAGACATCAAATCGTTCTTAGGACTAGCAGGTTATTACCGTAAGTTCATCAGAAACTTTTCTAAGATCGCGAAACCATTGACCGAACTTACAAAAAAGGAGACACCATTTCATTGGACAGATAAACCCCAGGAAGCATTCCAGACATTAAAAAACAAACTCTGTTCATCACCCGTACTAAAATTCCCAGACTTTGCGAAACCATTCACATTAACGACTGACGCCAGTAACGAAGGTATAGGTGCAATCTTATCACAGGACGGACATCCATGTTGTTATATCTCGCGAACTCTAAACCCACCGGAACGAAACTATTCCACTACAGAAAAAGAACTTTTAGCAATAGTATGGGCCGTGAAACGCCTCCGACAATATCTGTTAGGACGGAAATTCCTCATCCGAACCGATCACCAAGCACTAAAATGGTTACAGAATTGCAAAGACCCCTCATCACGCTTGATGAGATGGCGATTAAAACTAGAAGAATACGAATACGACATAGAATACACGAAAGGAAAAGATAATACTGCAGCCGACGCACTATCTAGAATACATGTTCTGACCAGACGACGCGAAAATTTGAACATAGAACTCGATAAAAAATATCACGATTGGGAAAAATCTACCGACGCGTTACCCAAAATTCTCAAAATGACTCCGAACTGTAAATCTTTCTATCAATTATCCAAAGCAGAGCTAGGAAATTACGACAGAATCGAATGGTTAACTAAATTAAACGAAATTATTCATATAAACGAAAAGATAGGTATAGGCGACGACAGTTTCACAGAGACCGAAAAGAACGCGATCAAACAAATTTTACTATTCCTGAACGACACCGTAAAAGAATTAAATTTTGCATGGGAACCAATTCAAACATATAGCGATGAAGAAATAGACGAATTATTGAAAGAAAATCACGATTTAGTAGGACACCCCGGTATACAAAAGACATACGACCGCATTCGTGAACGGCACAGAGTACCAGATTTGATGAAACGCATACAACAACATATAGAATCATGCGACACCTGCCAAACATCTAAAACTACACGTACCAGACCGCGCGAAGAACCTTGTATCACCGACACACCCCTCGAACCAAACGATAAAATTGCTATGGACTTATTAGGCCCACTGAAAAAGACGAAAAAAGGCAATCAGTACATTCTATCCATACATGACGAATTGACAAAATACTTAATACTCGTACCACTAAAAACTCAGCAAACGGAAACAATTTGGAACGCACCCTTGAATCATTACATTTACATCTTTTCCGCTCCAAAAAAGATATTAACTGACCGCGGACAGAATTTTATATCTAGTTTAATGCAACAGTACGAAGACGCGTTCAAAATCAAACATATCAAAACGACATCCTTCCACCCACAAAGTAACGGATCGTTAGAACGGACACACGCAGTAATAACAGACATGTTAAAATCGATACAGCGAAATTCGGATGAAGAATGGGACGATCAACTTAACTTTGTATGCCTTGCATATAACACAATGATACACGACTCTACTGGTTACACGCCATTCGAACTCACATTCGGACACCAAGCCAATCTTCCCTCCACGATATCCAAGAATCCCCAACGCACATACGCAGACGAAGTTACGTTCCGCAAAAAGGAATGGGACTCTAGACTCCGACACGCTCGCGAAACATTGATCAAAAGTAAACAGCGATATCAGCGCGATCAAAAACGTAAAATTATAAAACCTCAATCCGTTTTCAAAGAAGGAGACTCTGTTTTAATACATAACGATCATAAAAGGCATAAACTTGATGTGGAATGGTTAGGACCGTACACGATTGATAAAGTATGCACTCCATACTATCTGATTCAAGACAAAAAGATACACGGTAATCGTTTAAAACCTTACTTTCCAGGTCGACGCTCCTCTTTGCCGGAATAGTATCCGCGCAAATAAATATTACACCATTAGAAGGAAACTCTGTATTCGTAGAAAACATAGGAAAAGGATATTTATACAGCGACACCGCCAATGTAATAGTAGGATTAGACACTAGCGACATATACGAACAGATAAGCGCAATAGAATCATATAAATTAACAATAGACTCACGTGCAATCAGCAAACAATACGTCGAAGAGTTAGGCGGATTACAAAATCGCATCAATAACCTAAAACAACTCGCAAAACACTTGAAAGCGTTAACACATACCCGGAGCACACGAGGTTTGCTTAACATCATAGGTTCCGTATAGAAAAGTCTGTTCGGGACTCTCGACGATGATGATCTTACGCTCATAAACAAAAATATGGACAAACTATTCGATGATAATAATAAAATCAAGACCATAATAGCTAATCAAACATCACTTATTAGAAAAATTGTAAACTCAGAAAACCTAAACCACTTAGAGAGATCATATAGTGATATATTAAAATTACAACAGCAGGCAAATATCGATAGATCTATGCTTAAGATGATCATGAAAGTCGACACCGCGATGCAAACTTTACACCTCCAATTAGATGAAATACTTAACGTCATGATATTAGGCAAACAAGGAATAATTAGTCCACAAATACTTGACCCCAATGAATTCATAGAAAATTACGCCAAGACAATAGGTAGCCAGATGTACAACACCGCGATTTCTGCCAAAACCGAACATTTTCAATTCATACTCGACATCAGTGATCTTAAAATCTTCACAATAGATGACAAAATATTTTTCAAAATCATAGTACCTTTAGTCTCTAACACAGAATGGAACATATTACAAGTATATCCTATCCCGAGTAAAAGAAATGGAGTATTTTTGGCTCCAGTAGTCGAACATCAGATATATTTAACTTCAGGTCTTTCATTTATAAACGCTGATATCGAGTATATCAACAAACTTTGTAAGAATCGAGCCGGAACCACTATATGCAAACAAACACTACCTATCCATGACAGAAATTCAAGAACCGATTGTCGCAGCGAAATAGTAAATTTCAAACCACACATTGAACATTGTCAAATAACTGTACTTAAGATTGAAGACATTAGCTTTATACCGCTCAAAACTAGCAACTGTTACATTGCGATACCAGCAAATCCGATAGAAATAGACACAATTTGCCAAACGAAACATACCTTACAAAAACTTGACAAGCCTTCCATCATAAGAGCTAACACTTCTTGCGATATATTGTACAAAGACGAACACATGCGTATAGGCGAAACAAAAAACGAAGTCATATACGAAATCAAAACAAAAACCCTAGCGCTCAAAACAAACGATAGTTTCACTCATCTATTAGATAAACTCGAGCGAGCACCGAAAATAATAGATAATTTACAAGGCTATAAAACAACGATCGATAAAATAGGCGACGAGATAGAAACTCTTAATTTCGAACACAGAATTAAAAATATACAGTATTGGGGATTAACCACGCTCCAGATATTAGGGTACATAGCATTAGGCATACTAGGTATATATGGATTAAACAAAATAGGGGTATTCAAATGCATCAGGAAATGTATACCGAACAAATTATGTATCAATTTATTTTGCTGCCGAAATGAAACTGTAATCAACAGCCACAATGCGACAGCCCCACCAGTACCACTCACCCTGGGCTCAACACCCAACATCTATATTCCAACCAACACATACCACTCAGATGAAGAGGAGGAATCAGCTGTAATTTTCAAGCCACGTCAAGTCCGATTCCACAAAAATCTTCTGAAGAAAACTTGAGGGATCAAGTTCAATCTAAGAAGGGGGGAATGTCACAGACGAAATTCGAGCAACTGTATATAACAAACCGAAATTCCGAACGCCTTATCGCGTGTGACCGTCCGGTCAGCACCCGTTCTCAGCTGCCTGAGTGGCATTCGATCACTCCAGCCGTTCTCCGAATTTACACTAAGTATAAACAAAACCCTACTCCAACGAATGGAAGAATATAAATGCTCCAGTCAGTCTAATAAAGAAATTCTTAACTAATCCAAGCATCGAAAGTGTATCATCGCGAACCGAAAAAATTGTATAAATTGAGTAAAAAAATAAAAAGAACTTAATCTCCTTTTCGGAAATTAACAAGTTCCTTATTTTTACCTTAATTTTACACGACACCCCGATCGTCTCCGCGAACATCACCGAAACGTGAATCTCGGTTATCGCGAACGACGGCATCGGGATCAAATATATCGTCCAGTCCTAGACGACAAGGAAAACAATGACGTCATCAAACGACCTTGTTAGGGTCCGAACCACAGAAAACGGACTCATTGACCTCGCTTCCTTCTGAACCACTGCAGCACGATTTGTTAGTCCCAGCGCAGGTCAACGTATTGAACAATAAAGTTCAACCATTCCGTTGTAGAGCTCTGCTAGACACCGGCTCTAGCATGAACTTTATCACCGAAAAACTCGCTGATTCGCTAAAACTTAACCAACGGAAACGTTAGGTCCCAATCGGAACACTCAACACGTTATCGACAACCTCGAAACGTTACATCACGGCCACGATCACCTCCATCGACGGCACATACGAACGCACCTTGACGTTCCTAATCATACCGACAATATCGCCTTGGGTCCCAGATCAACCCGTAGATCGCTCAATAATACATATACCGAGGAATCTCCAACTAGCCCGGTAAATACCTTCGCTCCTCTGGACACACCGACGATAATTGACGCAGTTCGATATCCTTGTAAACCGACGCCAGGCGTTTCTTGCCTCGTAAAGACGAATCTTTCGAACGGTGTCATTCGCGTTCAATTCGTTTTTCTAGCGAGGGGCCTCGAATCTTTAAACGACGAGAAACCTAATCACTTTCAGACAACTTTCGTTTAAAGACGAAAGAACGTAAAGAACTGGGTTCGGCCTTCTCCCATCTGCGTATCTTTCGGGGAGTCGATTGCGATGGTCATCTCCTTTGTCGGATACGATTCGAATTGGTCGAATAAGCTGGCAAGTGCTAGATCCGTCTCATCTCCTTCTTCCGTCGAATATTAGCGCCACTACGAACGCATAAACCGAAAAATCTTGCCACCGTATTACGCCGAAACATTCGACGATGTTCATTCGCAAGCGATAAAGCTTCGCTACTGTTCGCGATCGGCGCTGCTCTACTACGAAATATCAAATTTATCGCGTAGCCGTGTACACGGGAGAAGGAAAGAGATCGTAAGGGCGGTATTTACCCACCGCGAGAGACAGGCTACGAAAGACGAGCACGAGCGACTACAAAGTTCAACCGGGCTCGATAAAGCTTAACTTGCTCCGCGGAGAGCGGCCATTTGGAATTCGAGTGGCGTGTACGGTGCGCTCGGTGCGTTAACGAGTTCGATCGTCATCGTAAATAAGCAACCAGCGGTCCGAAAAATCTCGCCACGGTCAAGAAGACTTAAGAAGCCGTTCGCGGAAGATGGGCGGCGCCACCCGCTATTTCTCGGCCGGAAATTACAGGTGACTTAGCGCGGTCTCTCTGCCCCCGCTTCTCTCGACAGACAGAGAGAAGAGGGCGCGGGCGCATCGTAAAATCCAAGCGAAGAGAAAGAAAGAGAGAGAGAGAGAGAGAGAGGCGTCGCTCGTCGAAAAAATCAGACGCGATCTTTCGCGCTTTCGTCGACAGTTTCTGCCTCGCCGTTACGTTTCTACCGCCACCGCTGTATTTCGAAACGGAAGGGGGACGCGATTCCGTCTGTCGGCTTTCTTCCTGCACGCTTCGTTGTGCACCGTCGCGCGTATTTAGACGCTGGAAACGAGAATTACAAAAATTTCGTGGAGCAGTTGCTCCAACTCTTCTCGTTTCTCGCCATTGAAGTCGCAGGTGTCAGGTCGCGCGATCGATACAACCCCCGTTAAAGGATCGAAACGGTGTTCGTTTGCGATTCTAGGCAAAATCGTTTCCTATTTAGCGTGAAAGTTCCAATTGTTTCTCTCGTCTAGTTAGCGCGCAAGCTTCTTCTCCTTTCCTTTCACTCGTTAGAAGCGAAATAGTTCAGAGATCCTCGCAGCGTTTCAAACATCCCGATGACTCTCTTCGTTCCATTGTCTTCGTCCCGTTGTCTTCGAAACGTTAATTTATTCGTTCGTTCTGTTCTCTCTCTCTCTCTCTCTCTCTCTACCCGTTCTTCTGCTCGCCCATCCACCTACTCGTTCGTTCCTTTAATAGTTTTCTTTTCCGCGACCGCACGTTCGTTTCGCCGTTCGCCAAAGATGCGCGAATTTTTCAAACTTCGCTTTCTACGCTTTCTACGCTTTCTGCGCGAACACGGAGTGGCAGATCGTGGAACGGGAGGCTTGTATCCACGCGGCACTGCGATTTAAGGAAACGTATCGTCGGTGGTTAGCTCGACTTTGTAAATAAATCTTTGCCGGATAGAGCTAAATACGATATTCGGGCCGATTGCTCCCGCTCTTTCACCTCCGGTGATTTATGTGAAACCGTGGCCGCTAGCGTGCCCGAACATCCGTTTTCCCGTTCTATCCTTCCCCCCTTTGGGACCGGTCATTTTTTAGCGACTGTTTCTCAAGATTTTATCCGTAATTATCCTCGCTGGATTCGCGAAAATGAACAGCCGTTGCTTGCTGTCTTCTCGACGAATGGTCCCTCGGGGAGAAAAAAGGAAAACATCCAAGTTGGTGAAAATTTGTTTGCTCTGCACCGCGAGCGTTTCTTCGACGAAGAAACACAGTTTGCTTTAGCATCGCGAAATTAAATCGAATAAGATTCTTCGTCCGATTATATTCACAACAACGCAGGCCCGCGCGAGCGCTCGTTAACGGCGTCCAGAGCACGTAGGCACCGCGGCGGATCGGTTCCTTCGTTCTGCCGCTGGTCGCGATAAAACTCGGTGTCTTTTTGCAACGAGGTAATTTTTGCGACAGCACGGGACGTTTGGAACGTTGCGAAAAGAAGGGGCGCGCACGCGGACGTTCGCGAGAAGCGAACAGCGGTGGCGAGGGAGTTTCGCGGACGTGGTCGACGGACCGTGAACGATCGCGAGCGCGGAATACGAGCGGAAGACGGAGAAAGCCCGCCTCGAACACCGACACCGTGATCGCTTCGCTAGGCAACGCCGCGCATCAAAATTGTAAATTTCCGAAGAAAGTCGCCGTGCTCGTTCCCGGGAGAGCAGATCCTTTCGTTTACGTTCTCGCGTACATCCGATTCTTTCGTATGGAGCGTGCCGCGTTTTCGTTTCTCGGCTCGACGCTCGAACCTGGTGGACCCGGCGGAAATTTCCATCCAAAGTAGGAAGCGGCGGCGAGCTCCGACGAAACCTGGTTTCGCTCGGCGTTTCGAGCACGGCGTACGATTCGCGCCACGTCTGTGCTTGGTACCCGGCTTTCGCACGAGTTGGCAGACACGCGTGCAACAGCGGTACGACGCGGTGTCAGCGTTCGCAGAGAGAAGAGGGTAACGCTGTGCGTCGTAGCGTGTCTGTGCGCGACAGCAGCCTGCTTTCTCGGTGATCCGGCGACGACGATGATACGTTCGTATCGTATGCGGTACATGGTGGCCTAGGTTTCGGCCGAGGCTTGGCCACCATGTAGACCGAAACGCAGAAGGGAGCGTAGAGCGGAACGTAGAGTGGCGTAGGAGAGGGCGGAGGAGAGAAGGACGGGAAGGTCGGTAGATCGGAGTGGATGAGAGTGGATGAGAAGCGGTCGTTGGAGCGGCGCTGGATGGGGAGAGGTAAGCCCGTGTCGCGCAAGTGTGCGCCGTTATACGTACTCGCGTACATCTGCGAGAACTAGTTAGCCGACGCTTGGTGGTTGCGGCGTCGGGGTGGTGGCGGACCGGGATCGATCCTGGGACCACACGGCATCATCCTCCAACCGTCAACGACCTGCTCGACCTAACCCTCCCTTCTCGTTCCTTCTCGCTCGTCCACGTTCGCAAAACCTAGCTTCTCCCTCTCGCACCGCTTCATCGCTCCCACCAGCCGTCCGTGCACTCGCCTTCTCCTTATGCAACTCCTCTATCACGGGCAAATAAAGCCTGCATATCCGGCCTAAGAGTAGTCCGATCCCGATCCGGCGCGGTTCCACTCTCCCGCTTCGAGTTCTCGCGTGTGTCGAGTCGTTAAGGATCGCAGGGGGATTCGACGTTCCAGACGTCGTCGTCGCCGCGTCGTCTCGATCGGAGACGCACTCGTCGAGGATTTTTCCGTCGAGAGTTCGATCGGATTGCAGCTCGCAGAACGAGGCCGGATTAACAGCGATCGAAATACGCCCGAAGAATGGCGACGCGTTATCATCAGGCTGTCGACCCTCGTAATTTCGGGCCTCGAGGTCCGGTCGTCGATAATATCCGGTAAATCGGCTGTACGAATTCGAATCGTCCGAACCACGGAAAACAACTCGATGTAAATGCGACTAGATCGGTCGTAGGTAAACGGTGTCTCGTTAACGACCGTTTTAAATAAGAAACCGTCGATAATAAACATGTCGTTGGCGATTCTAGAAACTAAATGCGCGCACAGACGTTACATCCCCTCGATTCGATCGACGAATCGATGTCTTCCTATCGCTACGCAATTTATAACGGCAACGATTTCGAGCGGGTTGCAACCTCGTTGCCGGGGATCGCGACTCTCGACAAAAAAGACGGATAATTCGCTAGACCCACGCAGGCTAAACTAGGGAATCCGCCAGGGCATAGGATTTATCGTCGTTGCCGCGGAACGATCTCCGCGTAAGGTCCAGCGACGCCGAAGGCACCGTCCGTAAGGTCCAGCGACGCCGAAGGCAAACCCGGAAACACAGTTTGTCCGTATTCTTAAAGAATCGATTCGTCTTTTCGAGAGATTCTCCTCGTTGGCGTAAGCGCAAACGCGCTCGATCGGTTACCTCTATTTTCGTTTTTTTCTCTGGGTAGCGCGTCGAGCGAAAAGCGGGTGTGAGTGGCTTGACGGCTCGAGAGAGTGCGATCGAGGATTCCCGATGTTCTTCTCTGACGGATCGTCGATATACGTAGAACGCGACGAGGTACAACTCGATGCCGCGTCGCGCGTTTCAGAGGATATCAGCCCTTTTCTCTCGCGATCCAGCAAGAAACGACGAGACGAGCGAAGGAGGAGGTGTCAACCTCGACTGCGGTACCTGCGCCGACGACGCGATCCGAACGTAGCGATTGGAAGGTCGCTTTAAGCGTTAATTTGGCGATCTCGCGATCGATCGTGATCGGTGTCGGGATCGGCGTAATACGCGCGTACGAGCGCATATTACGAGCGAAAGACGATTAAAAGGCTTCGCGCTCGTAACCGTGACACTGTCCGGGCATGGTTGTCCTTGGCTCTACGACGCCTGTCGCTCGAGATCCCATTATCTCGAATCGATTATCCAACACTTTGCATCTGCTCCGATTAGTGCAACGTCGAGGAACCAAACAATGCAAGAACGATAAAACATAGGATATATATTAAATGATAAAGGATCGGGGTTTGGCGCTACTTTGGCGGGGCTACTTTGGCGGCTTAAAAGAGACGAATACGTGGAATACGTCGATCGATCTCTCGTATCGAGGATACAGACTGGCGAGCATAAGACGGATCAAGTTTCGAGCCACGTTTCGAAAGGGCGAATAAATTGGAATTAACGCGGCTCGCTATAGGGCGAGTATACGGAAACCACGGGCTGCGATAATGTAACCCGCGGGATAAAGGCTTCCGCGTACGACTCGACGCACAATTGCCCTTTACAGTGTTCGCAGTGGAAAACGATCTGCGCACAGATCGGGGTGCGGCTTAATGCCAATTCACGGACAAAGGGTGACCGGGGACGAAAAAGAGAGCCACGGGATTCTTGGAGCGAGCGAGTTTCGTGAGAACGGCTGGCTACGCCGTTTCTTTCGACGTTGCTCTTGTCGTGTAAAATTAAGGTAAAAATAAGGAACTTGTTAATTTCCGAAAAGGAGATGAAGTTTTTTTATTTTTTACTCAATTTATACAATTTTTTCGGTTCGCGATGATACGCTTTCGATACTTGGATTAGTTAAGAATTTTTTTTAGACTGACTGGATGATTTTGAAGGGCGCATTTATATTCTTCCATTCGTTGGAGTGGGAGAAGGTTTTGTTTATACTTAGTGTAAAATTCGGAGAACGGCTGGAGTGATCGAATGCCACTCAGGCGGCTGAGAACGGATGCTGACCGGACGGTCACACGCGATAAGGCGTTCGGAATTTCGGTTTGTTATATACAGCTGCTCGAATTTCGTCTGTGACATTCCCCCCTTCTTAGATTGAACCTGATCCCTCAAGTTCTCTTCAGAAGACTTTTGTGGAATCGGACTTGACGTGGCTTGAAAATTACAGCTGATTCCTCCTCTTCATCGGAGTGGTATGTGTTGGTCGGAATATAGATGTTGGGTGTTGAGCCCAGGGTGAGTGGTACTGGTGGGGCTGTCGCATTGTGGCTGTTGATTACAGTTTCATTTCGGCAGCAAAATAAATTGATACATAATTTGTTCGGTATACATTTCCTGATGCATTTGAATACCCCTATTTTGTTTAATCCATATATACCTAGTATGCCTAATGCTATGTACCCTGATATCTGGAGCGTGGTTAGTCCCCAATACTGTATATTTTAAATTCTGTGTTCGAAATTAAGAGTTTCTATCTCGTCGCCTATTTTATCGATCGTTGTTTTATAGCCTTGTAAATTATCTATTATTTTCGGTGCTCGCTCGAGTTTATCTAATAGATGAGTGAAACTATCGTTTGTTTTGAGCGCTAGGGTTTTTGTTTTGATTTCGTATATGACTTCGTTTTTTGTTTCGCCTATACGCATGTGTTCGTCTTTGTACAATATATCGCAAGAAGTGTTAGCTCTTATGATGGAAGGCTTGTCAAGTTTTTGTAAGGTATGTTTCGTTTGGCAAATTGTGTCTATTTCTATCGGATTTGCTGGTATCGCAATGTAACAGTTGCTAGTTTTGAGCGGTATAAAGCTAATGTCTTCAATCTTAAATACAGTTATTTGGCAATGTTCAATGTGAGGTTTGAAGTTTATTATTTCGCTGCGACAATCGATTCTCGAGTTTCTGTCATGGATTGGTAGTGTTTGTTTGCATATAGTGGTTCCGGCTCGATTCTTACAAAGTTTGTTGAAGTACTCGATATCAGCGTTTATAAATGAAAGACGTGAGGTTAAATATATCTGATGTACTCGGGATAGGATATACCTGTAATATGTTCCATTTTGTGTTAGAGACTAAAGGCACTATGATTTTGGAAAATATTTTGTCATCTATTGTGAAGATTTTAAGATCACTGATGTCGAGTATGAATTAAAAATGTTCGGTTTTGGTAGAAATCGCGGTGTTGTACATCTGGCTACCTATTGCCTTGGCGTAATTTTCTATAAATTCATCGGGGTCGAGTATTTGTGGACCAATTGTTCCTTGTTTGCCTAATATCATGACGTTAAGTATTTCATCTAATTGGAAGTGTAAAGTTTGCATCGCAGTGTCGAGTTTCATGATTATCTTAAGCATAAATCTATCGATATTTGCCTGCCGTTGTTGTTTTAATATATCGCTATGTGATTTCTCTAAAAGGTTTAGCTTTTCTGAGTTTACAATTTTTCTAATAAGTGCTGTTTGATTAGCTATTATGGTCTTGATTTTATTATTGTCATCGAATAGTTTGTTCATATTCTCGTTTATGAGCGTAAGATCGTCATCGTCGAGAGTTCCGAACAGACCTTTCGATACAGAACCTATGATGTTGAGTAAACCTCGTGTATTTCGGGTATGTGTTAACGCTTTCAAGTGTTTTGCGAGTTGTTTTAGGTTATTGATACGATTTTGTAATCCGTCTAACTCTTCAGCGTATTCTTTGCTGATTGCACGTGAGTCTATTGTTAATTTATATGATTCTATTGTGCTGATCTACTCGTATATGTCGCTAGTGTCTAATCCTACTATAACATTGGCAGTATCGCTGTACAAATATCCTTTTCCTATGTTTTCTACGAATACAGAGTTTCCTTCTAATGGTGTAATATTTATTTGCGCGGATACTATTCCGGCAAAGAGGAGCGTCGACCTGGAAAGTAAGGTTTTAAACGATTACCGTGTATCTTTTTGTCTTGAATCAGATAGTATGGAGTGCATACTTTATCAATCGTGTACGGTCCTAACCATTCCACATCAAGTTTATGCCTTTTATGATCGTTATGTATTAAAACAGAGTCTCCTTCTTTGAAAACTGATTGAGGTTTTATAATTTTACGTTTTTGATCGCGCTGATATCGCTGTTTACTTTTGATCAATGTTTCGCGAGCGTGTCGGAGTCTAGAGTCCCATTCCTTTTTGCGGAACGTAACTTCGTCTGCGTATGTGCGTTGGGGATTCTTGGATATCGTGGAGGGAAGATTGGCTTGGTGTCCGAATGTGAGTTCGAATGGCGTGTAACCAGTAGAGTCGTGTATCATTGTGTTATATGCAAGGCATACAAAGTTAAGTTGATCGTCCCATTCTTCATCCGAATTTCGCTGTATCGATTTTGACATGTCCGTTATTACTGCGTGTGTCCGTTCTAACGATCCGTTACTTTGTGGGTGGAAGGATGTCGTTTTGATATGTTTGATTTTGAACGCGTCTTCGTACTGTTGCATTAAACTAGATATAAAATTCTGTCCGCGGTCAGTTAATATCTTTTTCGGAGCGGAAAAGATGTAAATGTAATGATTCAAGAGTGCGTTCCAAATTGTTTCCGTTTGCTGAGTTTTTAGTGGTACGAGTATTAAGTATTTTGTCAATTCGTCATGTATGGATAGAATGTACTGATTGCCTTTTTTCGTCTTTTTCAGTGGGCCTAATAAGTCCATAGCAATTTTATCGTTTGGTTCGAGGGGTGTGTCGGTGATACAAGGTTCTTCGCGCGGTCTGATACGTGTAGTTTTAGATGTTTGGCAGGTGTCGCATGATTCTATATGTTGTTGTATACGTTTCATCAAATCTGGTACTCTGTGCCGTTCACGAATGCGGTCGTATGCCTTTTGTATACCGGGGTGTCCTACTAAATCGTGATTTTCTTTCAATAATTCGTCTATTTCTTCGTCGCTATATGTTTGAATTGGTTCCCATGCAAAATTTAATTCTTTTACGGTGTCGTTCAGGAATAGTAAAATTTGTTTGATTGCGTTCTTTTCGGTCTCTGTGAAACTGTCGTCGCCTATACCTATCTTTTCGTTTATATGAATAATTTCGTTTAATTTAGTTAACCATTCGATTCTGTCGTAATTTCCTAGCTCTGCTTTGGATAATTGATAGAAAGATTTACGGTTCGGAGTCATTTTGAGAATTTTGGGTAACGCGCCGGTAGATTTTTCCCAATC